>NW_006927507.1:0-6128 GCF_000298275.1 Orycteropus afer afer | reverse complement strand
CGACCCCTCCTTGGGTTTCCCAGGCAGTATCCCTACAGAAGTAGATTGCCCAACCTTCCTTCTGAGGAGTGGCTGGTGGGTTTGAACTGCCAGCTTTCTGGTTAGCAGTCAAGTGCCTTAGGCAGTATGCTACCAGAGCTCTCTACACATATATACTTACCACATATATAGTCATACACCACATAACATCTGTTCAGGCAACATCCATCTGCAATATAAGTCCATGGTCCCAACCTCTATAAATTCAATGGTAAGTACAATGGTTTCTAATAACAAATGGGTGCTACTTTGCAATGTGCATCCAAACATAGTATTAACATATTATTATTTTTGTTGTCTGTGGTAGTTAAGTTTGTGTGTCAACTTGGCTGGGCCTGGTTGAGTGACTGGGCAGCTGGATGTAGTATTCCCAATGATGAGACTGGTAATCAACTCCATGATGGAATCTACTGTGAGCAGCTGAGTAGCTGCCCTAGGTATGTGGTCTGCTTCCAGTATATAAGGAGAAGCCTTGGGGAACGATCTTTTAGCTTATAGCATGCTTGAACCCTGCATGTAGCCATGTCATTGCTCAGCAGCCTGCCATGCTCTGCTGACCTTGGGACTTTCAATGGACTTGAATTAATGGCCTGCCGTGAGGTTTGTTAACATCGGGACTGTGCCTTTTTACTTGTCAACCTTGGGCTTGCCAGTCCCAGCAGCCAGCAGCTGTCTGAGTGAAGAAAAGCCTCTAGCTCCAGGGGGCCAGGAGCAGGGGGCAGGGCTGAAGCCTGAGGTCAAGGGGCTTTCACTCAGCCCTAGAGCCTGGCACTCTGAACTTGGACTTATAGCCTCCAAACTGTACGAGAATAAACTCCTGTTTATTCAAGCATCCCATTTGTGGTATCTTCTGTCAGAGGGGCACTAGATAACCAATACATTGTTGAATTATGTTAAAGATGTTTTAGTACACCTGATAGTGTTTCTTTAATGTTTTTCATGCACAGAAAAGTATAATAAATACTAAGACAAACATTTGACTGTTGTTGTTGTTATGTGCCATCGAGTCGGACCCGACTCATAGCGACCCCTCCTTGGGTTTCCAAGGCAGTATCACTACAAAGTAGATTGCCCCATCTTCCTTCCGAGGAGTGGCTGATGGGTTAGAACTGCCAGCCTTCTGATTAGCAGTCAAGTGCCTTAGCCACTATGCTACCAGAGCTCCCATTTGACTAACTGACGTTAAATATGAACCGTACCTAACTGTTCTGCCTTACGTACAAATTCAGGCTTTGGAACAGAACTCGTTCATAATCCGTAGACTGCCTGTGTATAAAACAATGTTCACACAACATCCAAATCACATACATACATACCTATTTCACAGAATGTGTTGTGGACATTAAGCAACACATAACTGTATATACATACACACACACATGTGCACACACATACATATACATAATAGTTCCTGGCCTATAAGAAGAACTCACTAAATGTTAGCCATGATTATTACACATGAATGTTGGTGTTATTAACATCCATGTAGTTTGGAGCTCTGGTGGCGTAATGCCTAAGGCATTTGACTGCTAACCAGAAAGCTAGCAGTTCAAACCCACAAGCTGCTCCTTGGAAGGAAGACTGGGCAATCTGTTTCCATAGGGATACCACCTCAGAAAGCCAAGGAGGCTATGAGCCAGGTTTGACTCGACAGCAGTGAGTTTGGTTTAGTTTGAGTTTATGTTGTTCAGCTACACAGGGCAGAAGAGAAAATCAGTGGGTATGAGTTGTCAAAGGCTTAAATCTGTTGTGAGGAGGAACATAGAACTCAAGAATTAAAAAAGTTGAATGTAAAAATAAAAGAAGACAATAAATAAAGGGAATATAAATAACAGGAAGGATACTATTTAAGTCATTTTGATGTAGTCACTTTCTTCCCCCAAAAAAATATTAACATTAGCTAATAATCATCAAGTAATGTTTTGTTTTGTTGTTTGTCCCTGTCTTGTAGTTCACCATTTACAGAAACAAGCCAGGAATGACTGCTGGTGGATGATAAAAACATTCCGTAATTAGAACTCCAGTATATTGACAGAGAACTTCCAGAAATTCAAGCTGGATTCAGAGAGGATGTAGAACAAGGGCTATCACTGCTGATGTCAAATGGATCTTGGCTGAAAGAAAGCAAAGAATACCAGAAACATGTTTACTTGTATTTTACTGACTATGGAAAAGTATTCGACTGTGGATAAATTACGGATAACATTGAGAAGAATGGAAATTCCAGAATACTTGTGCTCATGAGGAACCTGTACACAGACAAAGAGAACAAGGGGATATTGTTTGGTTTATAATTAGAAGGGTGTGAGTTAGGATTGTATCCTTTCACCATACTTATTGAAGCTACATGCTGAGCAAATAATTCAAGAAGCTGGAACATATGAAGAACACAGCATCAGTATTGGAGAAAGCCTCATTAACAACCAAAGATATGCAGATGACACAACCTTCCTTGTTGAAAGTGAATATGACCTGAAGTACTAACTGATAAAAATCAAAAACTACAGTCTGTAAAACGGATTACACCTCAACTAAAGAAAACAAAAATCCTCACAACTGGATCAATAAGCAATATCACGATAAATGGAGAAAAGATTGAAGTTGTCGGGGATTTCATTTTACTTGGAGCCACACCAACACTCATGCAAGCAGCAGTAAAGAAATCAGACAATGTATTGCACTGGGCAAATCTGCTACAAAAGACCTCTATAAAGTGTTAAGAGGCAAAGATGTCACTTTGAAGACCCTGAACAAAATGAATTGACACAGTGGCTGCAACAATGGGCTCAAGTATGGCAAGGATTGTGAGGATGGCGCAGGACGGGTAAATGCTTCATTCTATTGTACATAGGGTTGCTATGAGTTGGAGTCAACTTGATAACACCTAACAATTAGAACTCCATAAAAAAAAACAGCCATCTCTCCAAGGATGAACAGTATATATACATTTTTAAATAATATCTTATTGTGTTTTAGCTGAGAGTTTACACAGAAAATTAGGTCCCCATTTAACAATTTTTATACAAATTGTTCTATAACATAGGTTACAATTTTCACAGTGTATTCAGTATTCTCATTATTTCCATTCTATTTGTTCTGTTTCCATTAATCTAGCTTCCCTTTTCCTCCTTGCCTTCTCATCTTGGCTTTTAAGTAAATGTTGACACTTTTGTCTAATATAGTTGATTTTTTAAGGAAGCACATTGCTCATGGGTGATATTGTTTATTTGATAAGCCTGTTGATTATTTTGGGAGTTCTGGTAGCACAGTGCCTAAGGCATTTGACTGCTAACCAGAAGGCTAGTGGTTCACACCCACCAGCCACTCCTCACAAGGAAGATTGGGCAATCTACTTTGTAGAGTTACTACCTCAGAAACTCAAGGAGGCTGAAAGCTGACCTCCAAAAATAGGTTCAGTTCCAAGTTGAAAGGTTATCTTAGGGCTATATCTCAGGGGTTCCTCTAGTCTCCACTGGTCCAGTAGGTCTGGCCTTTTGTAGGAACAAGAATTTTGTGCTACATTTTTCTCCCTTTGTATCCAGGACCTTCTAGTGTGTTCCTTGTCAGACCGGTCTGTAGTGGCAGCTGGGCATCATCTAGGTCTTCTGGTCTCAAGTCAGAAAAGGCTATAAACAGTATATACTTTCTGATTCATAACTGATGTAGTTCAAATTGGCTTAATTGATGTTGAGGTCTTTGCAGACCATATGCCAAGACTCTACTAGCACAGCCTGTTTTATTTGTATTTTTAACTAGCTTTTTTTAAAAATAAGTTTCAGAGAACACTAATCCATTAATATCCACAGTATATTGGCTTCAGATAATAAAAGTGACTCCTGTGTGTAATTAAAAGGTATTTGAAAAAAAAAAAAAGATATAAGATCAGGTACCAAAATAAACAAAAACTAAAACTCACTGCCATCGAGTCAGATTCAACTCACAGTGACCCCTCCTTGGGTTTCTGAGGTGGTATCACTACGGAAGTAGATTGCCCAACCTTCCTTCCAAGGAGGTGAGTTTGAATTGTCAGCCTTCTGGTTAGGAGTCAAATGCTTTAGGCACTACACCACCAAAAACTAAAATATGCACCAGAAAAAGGTGGAGAAAAGGAAATTTGACCACCAACAAATGCCTTAGATTGCAATCTTTTCTATTTCTCTATGTTTCATATGAATACATTAATTCAACAAACACACATTTATACTCAAATTTCATTTGTCACTAGCAGGTGACAATTCATCAATAAGAATAAAGCATTCTCAGTTATTTGCAACTAGTAAAAAACAGTTACTAGCAGCTGAAAGCTATTTCAAAGATAGTTTCTAAATTAAAGTGGCTGAAATTAAGCAGTCCAAGGCATGTAGATCAAGTGTTTCAGACAAACTATGTTCACAGTTTTACCTAAAAAAGAAAATAATTAAGTCTGAAATTTCTTCACAGACTAAAGATGATTTCTCATGAGAAAATAAAACATTTATCTACAACCTCTTCTCCATAAGCATGTTTCACACTTCAAAATTATGTTTCACATGCTTTTGGTGTCCTAATGCATTGATATCTAATATGACAAAGTTTTTATTTCTGGTTAATTGGGAGCCAGGTTTGAGACCATGAAGAATGTGTGAGAAAAAAAAAAAAAAAACACCCTTCTAAACCCTCTCCTAATACAAATGTAAGCTCTGAATAAACTGTCTTTTGCAAAAACAATATACCCATGGAGAATTCCACTCCTTTACCTGTCCTCCCGTAACTACCCCTTAATGATTCTCATACTACAAGTATACTGAGAAGCAACAATCAAGATGTTGGAAATAAACAAAAACATAACAAATACACATTCTATTTCTTTGATTCCCTCAGAAAAGAACCTTACCTTTCTACGTTTGAAATGGTAAAAGCCAACTGCCCTAGAGTAGATGCCTATTCATGGCAGACCCCATGTGTGCTGAGTAGAACTGCATTCCATAAGGTTTTCAAGGCTGTGACCTTTCAAAAGTAGATCACCAGGCCTTTCTTCCAAGGCATCTTTGGGTGGGTTCAAACTGTCAAGCTTTTGGTTACTAGTTGAGTTTTTAAATCCTAAGGACCCCAAATGTCACTATCTGTCAAAGGAACTTTTATTGTGGCAAGGCAATTCATAAAATTTTGGCCTTTTCCATCTTACCCTGGGACCCATAGACAAGCCTTTTGGTTATTTTTGCAGCTTCTGAATGTATTACTGGAGCAAACCTACTCAGCCACTAACAGAATTTCCACATTGGCTCCCTGACCGTGGAGTAAGACCTATTACGCTAGGAATGGCCAAGTGGAAGACTCTGAGGCTCCTCTCTTTCCTATGATAGTAAACCAAAAAGAAACAACACATCTATAGAAAAATTGGGAGCTCTGGTAGCATAGTGGCTAAGGCACTTGACTGCTAACCAGGAGGCTGGCGGTTCAAACCCAACAGACACTCCTCGGAAGGAAGATTGGGCAATCTACTTCCATAGTGATACTGCCTCGAAAACCCAAGAGGGGTCACTATGAGTCGGGTGGGACTCAAAGGCACACAACAACAATAGGAAAATTATACAAGTTAATTCAAAAGCATGAAATTTGCAAGGGTAGTAATTTTTATCCCATGCCTATTTAACTCTCCTCTTTGGTCTATGCAAAAGCAGATACATCTTGGAGTATGACTATGGGTTATCATAAACTTATCCAGGCAGTATAACTCCACGTGGCTGCTTTACCAAATGAAATATCTTTACTAGAGCAATTCTAGCCTCTGGCCCCTGACATGCAGCTACAAATCTGGAAAATGCTTTTCCAGTATGCATGGAACATTTGTTTTTCTCTGGCAAGGTCAAAAGAACACTCTCGAGTTCTGGCAAGATGGCGGACTAGGCAGAAGGATTGCACAGACCCTCTTCAACAAAGAAAAGGGAAACCAATTAACACAAACACAGAAGATCATCTTGGACCCCTGAGCCCTGAGGGGAAGGATACAGAATTGGACTAAACCCCAACTAGCAGAAGAATTTGCGTGAAAATACCAAAAAAAGGAGACATACGGAGCTGTGGTCTGACAGCAAACTGAGTGACCCTGA
>NW_006927506.1:5691-6192 GCF_000298275.1 Orycteropus afer afer | reverse complement strand
GTAAGGGGAGTTTCCCTGGGGTGTGGCCTGCATCACTTTTTATCTTACAAGGGATAGAAGGAGAGAGAAGCCAACAGAGAAGGTGAGACCAGGTGCCAGCAAGAAAGATCAGCAGCACCGGAAAAGTAAGACACGGCCCAGCTCAGAACAGCTGCAGGGGCAGACAGGAGGCCAGTGTGGCTGGCCCGGTGTGCGCTAAGAGGAGTGTGGAGGAGAGGAGTTCACCGAGAGATCGCACAGGGCCTGCTGGCCACGGCAGTGACGTTGACCCCTGTGTTGCCCAGGATGGCAGGCTGTGAGGGACTACAGCCATTCTCCCTGTTGTGTGGAGCGCTGATTGAAGGAGGGTAGGGCAGAGACACCCTGGACCTGGACCGGGGTAGGGGCAGTGGAAGGACTAAGAAGAGGAGCTTCCGTGTGGTCCCACTGGGTCTGCTGGATAGCTGGATAGGGAGCTCAGTTGTGGACATACTGAGTGTGAGCCGCCTGTTGGGCTCTAGG
>NW_006927506.1:0-1101 GCF_000298275.1 Orycteropus afer afer | reverse complement strand
AAATTTAGAAGGAATATGTTCAAGGTTTTATGTCGGTCTCATGGACTTGTTTTAATTGTCTTCAGCTTCAACTTGAACTTGCATATGAGCATATGTTGGTCTCATGGACTTGTTTTAATTGTCTTCAGCTTCAACTTGAACTTGCATATGAGCAAGTTTGTGTTCCACAATCAGCTCCTGGCCTTGTTTTGGCTGAAGATACTGAGCTTCTCCATTGCCTCTTTCCACAGATGTAGTCCATCTGATTCCTGTGTATTTCATGTGGTGAGGTCCACGTGTATAGCCACCGTAAAATGTATTTTCATTGAATAAGTCGTTGGTCTTGCAAAATTCTATCATACAGTCTCTAGCATTATCACCAAGGCCAGATTTTCCAACTACTGGTGATGCTTCTTTGTTTTCAACTTTTGCATTCCAGTCACCAGTGATAATCATCACATGTTGATTGTATGTTTGGTCAATTTCAGACTGCAGAAGTTGGTAAAAATCTTTAATTTCATCATCTTTGGCTTTGGTGGTTGGAGCACAAATTTGAATAGTAGTATTAACTGGTCTTCCTTATAGGTATATGGGTATTATCCTATTACTGACAGCATTGTACTTCAGATAGTTTTTTTTTTTAAATTTTTATTGTGATTTGGGTGAAAATTTACAGAGCAAATTCATTTTCCATATAGTAGTTCATATACAACGTCTCATGACGTTGACTACAATTCCCCACAGTGAAACAGCTCTCTTTCCACTTCTTGCAGGTAGTTACCTCGTCCCTGTGTCCTTCCTTCCTGTGTACTCCTGCTCTCTGAGCTGCCTCCCTGTGCAAACACTGCCTTTCTGTTCTCCCATGATTGATCACTCCAAGTAGTGTATCTACCTGATAAAAATTTTCAGCCCGTATGCCTGTCTGGCTGGAAGCCACAGGAGTGAGTTTAATTCCAGACCTGAAGGATAGCTAGGGGCCATAGTCTCAGGGGTCTCACCAGGCTCTATCAGACCAGCAAACATGGTCTTTTTTTTGTGTTTTTGAGTTTTGTTCCACACTGTTCTCCCACCCTATCCAGGATCTTCTGCCCTGATCCCACTCTGAGTGGTTGACAGTGGTAG
>NW_006927505.1:3906-6833 GCF_000298275.1 Orycteropus afer afer | reverse complement strand
AAAAAAAAAAAAAGAGGAAAGAAACAAAATCAACACTCTAACATATCAACTCCAACAACTAGAAATAGAATGACAAAAGAGTCCTACGGTATCTATAAGCAAGGAAATAATAAAGATCAGAGCAGAAATAAATGAAACAGAAAATACAAAACCATAGAGAAATTCAACAAAACAAAGAGCTGGTTCTTTGAAAAGATTAATAAAATCAATAAACCATTGGTAGACCTAACAAAAGAAAAGAAGGAGAATACCCAAATCACAAGAATTGTAAACAAAAACGGTGTCATCACAACAGAAACAACTGAAATAAAGAAGATACTGGCAGAATATTATGAAAAACTGTACACCAATAGATATGAGCATCTAGAAGAGATGGACAGGTTTCTAGAAACACAAGATCTACCTAAATTACCCCACTCAGAAATAGAAAACTTGAACAGACCCATAACAAAGGAAGAAATTGAACAGGTCATAAAAAAATACTTCCTAAAAAGAAAAGCCCTGACCCTGATGGCTTCACTGGAGAATTCTATTAACTATTCAGAGAAGAGTTGACACCTATGCTACTCAAGCTATTCCAGAACATAGAAAAAGATGGAGTACTCCAAACTCATTTTGTGAAGCAAGCATAACACTAATACCAAAACCAGGAAAGACAACACTAGAAAGGAAAACTACAGACCAATATCACTCATGAACATAGATGCAAAAATCTTTAACAAAATCCTGGCCAACAGAATCCAACAACATATCAAAAAAAATAATACATCCAAGCCAAGTGGGATTCATACCAGGTTTGCAAGGGTGGATCAACATCAGAAAATCAATCAATGTAATCCACCATATAAAACAAAGGAAAAGGACCATAAGATTATATCAACTGATGCAGAAAAGGCATTTGATAAAATCCAACACCAATTCCTGTTTAAAACTCTCAGCAAAATAGGGATAGAAGGGAAATTCCTCAACATAATAAAAAGCATATATGCAAAGCCAACGGCCAACATCATTATTAATGGAGAAAGACTCAAGGCATTCCCCTTCAGAACGGGAACCGGACAGAGATGCCCTCTATCACCACTTCTATTTAACATTGTATTGGAAGTCCTGGCCAGGGCAATAAGACAAGAAAGAGAAATAAAAGGCATGCATACTGGCAACGAGGAATTAAAACTATCTCTATTTGCAGATGATATGATCCTATACATAGAAAACCAAAGGGACTCAATAAAAAGACTATTGGAACTAATAGAGAGGTTCAGCAAAGTGTCAGGATACAAGATCAACATACAAAATCAGTTGGATTTCTCTACACCAGCAAGGAGTCCTCTGATAAAGAAATAAGGGAAACCACACCATTCACTATAGCTACGAAAAAGATAAAATATCTAGGAATAAACCTCACCAGAGATACAAATGACCTATACAGAGAAAACTACAAAACACTGCTACAAGAGACAACAAGGGCACTACATAAGTGGAAGAACCTGCCTTGTTCATGGATAGGTAGACTAAACATTGTGAAAATGTCAATACTACCTAAAGCAATCTATACATGTAATGCAATCCCAATCCATATTTCAACAAAATTTTTTCAGGACATGGAAAAACTAATTACTAATTTCATATGGAAAGGAAAGAGACCTCAAATAAGCAGAGCACTTCTCAAGAAGAAAAACAAAGTGGGAGGTCTCGCACACCCAGATCTTAAGAACTACTATATAGCCACAGTATTCAAAACAGCATGGCATTGGTACAATGATAGACAGATAGACCAATGGAACAGAAACGAAAGCTCAGACATAGACTCATCCATCTATGGACAACTGATCTTTGACAAAGGCCCAAAGCCCATTAAATGGGGGAAGAGATAGCCTCTTTAACAAATGGTGCTGGCAAAACTGGATATCCACCTGTAGAAAAATGAAACAAGACCATACCTCACCCCATACACAAAAATAAACTCAAGCTGGATCAAAGTCTTAAACATAAAATCCAAAACTATAAAATTCATCAAAGACAAAATAGGGGCAAATCTAGGAGCCCTAATTTACAGCATAAATAGACCGCCAAGCATAACCCAGAATGTGTAGGATATAGAAGAGAAGCTAGATGACTGGGACCTTTTAAAAATTAAATTCTTGTGTGCATCGAAAGATTTTGTCAAAAGGGTAAAAAGAGAGCCTATAGATTGAGAGAAAATATTTGCCTATGATATATCTGACAAAGAACTTATATTCAAAATCTACAGAAAACTTCAACACTTCACCACCAAAAAGACAAATAACCCAATTCACAAATGGGCAAAAGACTTGAATAGACACTTCACCAAATAAGATATACAAGCAGCCAATAAACACATGAAAAATTGCTCATGATCATTAATCATTAGACAGATGCAAATTAAAACAGCAATGAGATATCATCTCACCCCAACGATAATAGCAAAGTTCAACAGATCAGATAGTAACAAATGCTGGTGGGGTTGTGGAGAGATTGGAACTCTTGTGCACTGCTGGTGGGACAGTAAAATGGTACAACCATTGTGGCAAACGGTATGACATTTCCTTAAAAAAATGAAAATAGAAGTACCATTTGACCCAGCAATTCCATTACTAGGAATATACCCTAAAGGGGTGAGAGAGAGCACACAAACAGACATATGTACACCTATGTTCATTGCAGCACAATTCACCAGAGCAAAGAGATGGAAACAGCCTAAATGCCCATCAACAGATAAGTGGATAACCAAATTATTGTATATCCACGCAATGGAATACCATGCAGTATTAAAGAACAATGAGGAATACGTGAATCATCTCACAACATGGATGAACCTGAAGGACATTATGCTGAGTGAAATAAGTCAATCGCAGAAGGACAAGTACTGTATGAGCCCATTACTGTAAAAAGACAGAGAAGGGTTT
>NW_006927505.1:0-2801 GCF_000298275.1 Orycteropus afer afer | reverse complement strand
CTCTTAAAAAATTTAAAAAAATAATAATAAAAATAAAATAAAAGGAGAATTTCACAAAAGCCTGTTGAGTTACCAGCATTGTCATGTGACTACTGGAGTCAATTCTATCTTAAAGGGGGTCTGGTTTTTATGAGGCTCAGTCACACAACAGATATTGCTATTATCTATATTCCTATTTGTATATTTATACACAGCATGCATCCACATTCTCACCCACCTTTGAAACAAATGAATAAGCCTGTTTCCTATTTGGCCTTAAAATTTATCTAAGGTGTATTGATGCTATTTTGTCTAAGGCACTTTACTCCACTCATGATAGGGAGTAACTCATCATGCAACATACTGTGCAATTCCAGTAATAGAAGATTCACACATGCAGCACTATGCCTTAAAAGTGACAGTGACAAATGAGTACTTCCAAAGCAGAGCAATAAAACTGTGATCCATCTCATATAAGGACTTCTGAAGGCTCTTGACATGATAAGCTTAAGAAAATAAAAAGCTTAGGAGTCCTGGAAGCTGACTTCAAATATATGAAGAACAAATATAAAAATGGGCCTTAGACTTGTTCTATGCTTGCAAAAAGAGCAGAAATAAGATTTATGCATGGAAGACACATGGAGATGGATTTTGGTTGAATGTAAGTATTGTGACATTTCCAACCATTCCAACATTATGACCTATCTCCAGTGCCCTAACCCTGAAGAAAGAATGAATGTAGATGCTTGAGTTAGTAAGTGCTCTATCACTGGAGAGTTTTAAAGAGGCTCAATTCTACTTCTCTCTTACATTGGAGATATTATTTCTGCATGAATGAGAGCTTGAAAGAGATAAGTGACAAGGTTGCATTTAATTCTAAATGGCTTCGTTTTCAAAACTAAGAAATGATCTCAGGAAGATATTTTTCATTTTAAAGCTCAGATAAAGCAAAAACAGTGATTTTACCTGACATGATAGACATCAACAGTAATTGGTAATCAAGAAAACAAAGCACTTCCAAAAGAAAATCACTCACAAAGAGCATTTGTCCTTAAGGCTATAATCTGTACAACTCATTTTCATTTGAACAGATCTCCAAAGATTACATTAGGATCAAGACAGGCCAGAAAAAGCATATTTTTAATAGAATAATTTAAAAACTCAGAAGATATGTCTGAACACACCAACTCAACATTCCAAGAGACAAGAACCAAAGTGTTCTTGGTCCTGGGATATAGACCTATCACCTTCCCCAGAGAGGAAAAGGTATTTGGTTTTGCCCATACACATTGGATTTTTATTTCATTTTGAAATACAACAGCATTTCAATTGATTCAAATATAATCTAGAAAGTTCCAAAGTGCTTTATGCAACTTTATGAAAACATTAGGTTTGATTTTGAGGCGGTTCTGGTAAGATGGCAGACTAGGCAGAAAGACTGCACAGACCCTCATCAACAAAGAAAAGGGAAACCAATTAACACAGACACAGAAGATAATCCTGGACCCCTGAGCCTTGAAGGGAAGGATATAGAAGTGGACTAAACCCCAACTAGCAGAAGAATTTGCATGAAAATACCAAGAAAGGAGACATACAGAGCTACAGTCTGGCAGTGATCCTGAGCGATCCTGATGGCACAGACAGCTTGGAAATTCCCTAGTGCTGGTAGGACCTAAGAATTGACCTGAAAATCAGCCCTCCTAGCCAGGGACACCATGGAGGACTGCTCTGGTGGCTGAGGAATAAACAGAGAAGGCAAAGAGAAAGGAGGGCTGAGCTGTGGACTTTTGCCTGTCCGGAGAACACCACCATTTTAAATGTTCACAAGTAGCTTGACCATTTTGGATATTTAAAGAGACAGTGCTCTCCCAGATTCCTGGGGCTTAAGAACACATTCTGCTTGCCAGAAACCCCAAGGACACTCCAGACCTGCAGGACTGAAAAGATGTGACATTCCTTTTGTTACTCTTATACCCCACACCCACTTGGTGAATGGAGGTGCAGCCACCCCCCACTCCCACTCACCTTCTGGGCCCGCAGGAACACCATCCCAGTCTGTGTGTTCAGACAGAGCCTGGGTGGCCTGCCCTGTCCTCCACAGATCTTTTTTTTTTCCTTCTCATTTTTTATTTATTTATTTTTCTTTTTTGCTTTCTTTTTCTGCTATTTAGTTTGCTTATATTTGTCTGTATTAAAAATAATAAAAATTATTATTAATACTTTTGTCCTTTTTACTATTATTGTTTAGTCTTCCCCTCCCAGGTCCTAGATATCAGGGTTTTTTTTTTTTCCTTTTCCCTGTTCTTGGTCGAAAAAAAAATTCAATTTAATTTTTCCCACTTTTTTCTCATAGGTAACCCCATTTCTTGCTTTACTTTTTGCATTTTTCCCATTTTTTTCTTCATTATCCTCCTTCTCTACCTTTTTTCTCTTAGTGTCCCACCCTAGATATTGTAGGTTTTCTTGCTTTTTCTTCGTTTTCCCTTTTTTCTTTTTTTGCTTACTGTTCCTGTGTGATTACATGGCATATTTTTTGTCCATGTGCTTTTAGTGTTTTGATCATTATTTAATAGTAATTTTTGTCTAACTGAGTGAGAGACAGCAACAGTCCCCAAAAGACACAACTACACTCACACCTCCTGCAATTTCACTTACTAAGCAAGAGTCAATACCTCCTTCTCCACCAATGGGCCAATGATGAAAACCACCAAGAGCCTGAATCACACTTGGCTGCTCCTCACAAACAGTTAACAAAGATCTAAATACAACAAGGCCACAATGCCTCGGAGACAACAGACCATCACAGTCCACACAAAGAAGCA
>NW_006927504.1:6305-6879 GCF_000298275.1 Orycteropus afer afer | reverse complement strand
TAGTATGTTATGCCAATTGAGCTTGATGTCCTCTGCGACTATGGTCCTGAGCCCACAGGTTCAACTACTCAGTACCTCTGGGTAGCAAGCTGTGACCAAGCAGTGACTACAACCTTGCCTCTTGTCAGCTCTATTATACACCTGGGAATTCATATAATACACATAAACTTATAGAGCCATTGTCTGCCAACCCTGTACACGGTCTTGGGTACACTCCCTGCTTCATCGATATACCTAATAGTTCAGCCTGTCCACTCATCTATCCAGCCATATACCCATTTTTGCCTTCACTGACAATGCAGTACTATATGTGCAAAAGGGTTCATCTTTGTTGTCTGTACCTCCCACATACCTCTCTATGTCTTTCTCTTCCTCAATGCCATGATATTGATCATTCACATTTGGTACATAGCCCTTCTCTTCACCCAAATCAATACTTATCTCTACCTATCTAACAGTGTTTCCTACCCTCCCATCCCAGCCCTAGTAACCAACAAAGAAAATTTCCTTCCATAAATAAATGTTTCCTTGACTTTTACAATAACGGACTAATGCAATATTTGTCCTTTTGTGA
>NW_006927504.1:3325-4272 GCF_000298275.1 Orycteropus afer afer | reverse complement strand
AATTTAGTATTAATCTTCTGGATTTCTATCCATAGATTTAGAATCATTTCTAATTTTTCATTTATTTTGTCATTTTGTTCTTGTATTTCCTTCCAAAATTCTTCTAAGTTTTTTTCTGTGTTTTCTTTGGTCTGTGTCTCAGTCCTTTGAAGATACCTAAGTATAATTCTTTTGAATTCCTTATCAGAGATTTCCAATGCTGCTACTTCCTCAGGGATGTGTTCTGGGTCTATATCCTTTTCCCTTGTTTCTACCACTTTTTCTTGCTTCTTTGTGTAGACTGTGATGGCCTGTTGTCTCTGAGACATCATGGCATTGTTGTATTTAAATTTCTGTTAACTGTGAAGAGCAGACAGAGTAATTCAGGCTCTTGTTGTTTTTTTTTTTCATTTGCCCATTGGTGGAGAAGAAGTTGGTGGCTCTCGCTAAGTAAGTGAAGTTGCAGGAGGTGTGGGGGTAGTTGTGTCTTCTGGGGAATGTTGCTGTCTTCCACTCAGGTAGACAAAATTTACAATTGAATAATGATCAAAAAACTAAAAGCACATGGACAAAAAATACATCATGTAATCACACAGGAACAGTAACCAGAACAAGAAAAAAAGGGAAAGAGAAGAAGAAAAAAAAAATGAGAAAACCTGCAATATCTGTGGGATAGGGCACTAAGAGAAAAAAAGGTAGGGAAGGAGAATAAAGAAGAAGAAAATGGGAAAAATGCAAAAAGAAAAACAGGAAATGGAGTTAACCATGATAAAGAAGGAAAATTAAAAATTATTAATTTTTTTTTTCCAACCAAGAAGAGGGAAGAGAAAAAAAGCTGAAAACTAGGGTGTAGGAGGGGAAGAATAAAGAATAAGAGTAAAAAGGAAAAAAAAAAAAGGTATTAATAATAACAGATTTTAAACAGACTAATACAAGCAAACTAAGCACCAGAAAAAAGAGAAAAAGAA
>NW_006927504.1:1339-2509 GCF_000298275.1 Orycteropus afer afer | reverse complement strand
CATTCACCAACAAAACAACTTCCACATTTACAGCAGAGGGACATTGATTACATTTTTCATGTTGTGTCACAATTGTTGCTATCCTTTTCCAAAATATTCCACCACCTATTGGTGCATGCTATACTTTTTCAAAGGCTTCAGGTGAAATTAATGTTTCTAACTCAAAGAGAATTCCATAGGTAGTAATATCCCTTCCACACAGTGGAAGTTGAACTTCTAAATTACATGAGACAAATTTTGTTTACAAATCTTTGTCTTTCAATGACTGTCAAATAATTGTTTCAGCATGTGATTTTCAGTTGACTGTACTTATGAACTTTCATTTCTCTAAATGGAAAGGCAATCATTAACACACAACATTTTACCATAATCTTGAGTGGTGATTGTGCCTTCTTTTGTTTTGCTTTTTGCATTCCCTCAATAATCCCTCCTTCCTTGTCTTTATTATTACTCTCTCACTCCCTTCACCCTCTTCCCTTTTAGTCCCTGATATCAAGTCCCCCCCCCCCTTTTTCTTTATCTTGTGTGCCTAAGTTCAAATATTTGCCTGGCTTCTATTAACTGCCAGATAATATAATGCTGGGATGAAAGTATGGGATCTGGAGATTAACCCCTACATCCTTTTTTTTTTTTTTTTTTTTCCAACCATTTATTTAATTGTATATTCCTGCTTCTTTGCCAGGCAAATTATATAAACTCTGTGTGCATCAGGTGCCTATAAGATGAGAGGATTATAAATACCTACTTCAAGGGATATTGTGAGGAGTAAATGGTTTACTACTCTATGGTCCTCAGACCGAAACATTACAGTCCTGGGTGCTTGGTAAAAATACAGAATCCGAGCTTCCTCCAGACCTACTGACCCAGAATCTGTATATTAGCAAGATCCCCAGATGATTTGTATTGTTCTTCTCAGATGCCTTCAACTCCATTCAACTCACATGCCTTCATGTGCAACAGAGCAAAATGTTGCCCAGTCCTGTACCATCCCGATAATAGTAAATAGAAAATAGGTTTGAATTCATTATTGCAGCCACTGACCTGAATGAGACTTTGGTTAAAATTTGAGAAGAACTGCTAACATATGTAAAGCACAATACTGTCTATATTATATCATCACTTAATGTTATCCTTTCTAATTATGACAATGTTGTTGTTGTTGTTATTTGC
>NW_006927504.1:0-999 GCF_000298275.1 Orycteropus afer afer | reverse complement strand
TACTTATGTTTCTGTTACAAATCTTAAGTAGAGTTTGATTGTATCTATGCATGAGTGAAAGAGAGAGAAATTATACTTATGAGACCTTACAGTTGGTAAGACACTAAATAATCATTGTTTTGATCCCAATCAATTGAAAAAGAGTTTATGAATGAGAGTGTTGTGAACTGCTCTTTAAAATTCTAGTAGTAAAAAGAATCATCACATCAATTCTCTATTTAGTTATATTGTATATTCCAAGGTTTTCTCTTAATGACACTCAAACCAAACCAAACTCACGGCTGAAGGAGACAACCTCATCTTTCTTCTGCCCCAATGATACTGGTGTGGATAAATTACTGAATGGAAAGTACTCACTTATTGTTAAACATGGAGTGGTTTGCAGAAAGCAACATAGAATGTTTTTTCTGAAAGCCCACTTGAGACTGAAAATAATATCAAGCCTGTATAGATATAAATAGGTATTGTGCTGATGCCTTTCACCTTAAAAATTATTTATTTCCTTTTTTATCAATAATTTATATATTAAAAAAAACAGATTTAAAGCTATAAAAGCATTTTTGGAGTGCTCAGTCCCATCTACCAGAGAGAATGAAAAAAGGAAAACATTCATTTCCACATTAAACACTGCTCCTACAAGTTGTAACAATGGTTACCAGCCTTTTCAAATTGGAACAGTAGAGAAATGATAAATATTCCTTTTTTTCTGTTCCTAGTGGCATCAAGATGTAAATATAGGTAACCATGGCCTCTTAAATACAATTATTAATCAGTTTTGTAGTAACATGTGTGCCCAGATGTATGCAAATATTCAGGCTTCTAAACCTCCAGGTGGATTTCATTAGTTAAAGCAATCATGTAAGTTGAAGCAAGTGTGGTACCATGCTATTCCCTTGATTCACACAAAGGGAAAAGCAAAACAAAACTGGAACCAAACAAACTTGCACTGATTAATGTTCTTGGTGTATTAAGCATCTTAAGAAAATTTCAGAGAGTTCC
>NW_006927503.1:3206-7862 GCF_000298275.1 Orycteropus afer afer | reverse complement strand
AAAAAAAAAAGCCTATGGATCATAACAGAATATTGTCCAATGGAGTACTAGGATGAACCCCCTAGGGTGGAGGACACTCAAAGTACACAGCGGCTGCAACAATGAACTCAAGCATACCAATAGTTGGCACAGCACAGGGCAACTTTCTATTCTGTTGTAAATGGGGTCACCATGAATTGGGGCTGACTTGACAACAACTAATAACAACAATAGCCACAGAGATAAGAATTCATAGAACAAAGAGGAAAACAATGAACAATGGGAGCTGTAGCATACAACCATGCAAAGAGAAGCTATCCCAACAAAAGGCTGGCTGTAGGCATTCTGGAGCGCATCCATTGGGAGCTTCAGCAATGCACATATCTGCACAGAAGCTAGTAGGGAAAGGGATAGCTGGAGCTATAAAAATGAGCTCAGTACAGAAAATTATATGGAACAAAGAAATCAGCAACACTACGAAAAAACACATAACAAAATGACACCAACAAATTCATACTTGTCAATAATTACACATAATGTCAGTGGATTAAATGCACCACTCAAGAGATGGAGAGCTCCAGACTGGATAAGAAAACATAACTCATCAATATGCTGTCTACAGGGAACATGCCTTAGAGACAAAGACAAAAACAGACTGAAAATCAAAGGTTGGAAAAAGATATATCAAGCAAATGGCAATCAAAAAGACTGGAGTGGCAATATTAATTTCTGATAAAATTGACTTGAAGATAAAAACCACCATTAGACACAAGGAAGGATATTATATTATGATTAAAGGCTCAGTCAAACAAGAGGACATAACCATAATAAATATCTATGCACCCAATGAAAGAGGCCCAAAATACACAAATCAGACTTTAACAGAACTGAAAAGATAAATAGATGACTCCACAGCCATAGTAAGAACTTTAATACACCACTTTCAATCAAAGATAGAATAACTGGAAAGAAACTCAACAAAGACATAGAAGAACTGAACAATACAATCCACCAACTTGATCTTATAGACACCTACAGAGCACTTCACCCAACAACAGCACAATATACATTCTTTTCCAGTGCACATGGAACACTTTCCATGACAGACCACATGTTACACCATAAAGAAACCCTTAAAAAATTTAAAAACAGTGAAATACTGCAAAGTATCTCCTCAGATCACAATGCTACAAAATTAGAAATCAATAATAAGATCAACAGAAAAAGAACAAACACATGGAAACTCAACAACACCCTCCTTAAGAATGACTGGGTAAGAGAAGAAATAAAAAATGAAATAAAAAAATAACTTGACTCAAACAAGAATGAAAACACAACATAGCAAAATCTTTGGGGCACAGCAAAAGCAGTGATCAGAGGCCAATTTAAAGCAATAAATGTATACATCAAAAAAGAAAAAAGAGCCAAAATCCATACCTTAACCCAACATCTCTGACAATTGAGCTGAAATCCATACCTTAACCCAACATCTCTGACAATTAGAGTAGCAAAAAAAGCCTAGTCACCAGAAGAAAAGAAATAATAGAGATTCGAGCAGAAATCAATGAAACAGAAAATAGAAAAACAATAGAAAAAATCAACAAGACCAGAAGTCGGTTTTTTGAAAAGATCAATAAAATTGACAAACCACTGGCAAATTTAACAAAGGAAAAGAGGGAGAGAATACAAATAACACAAATAAGTAATGAATCGGGAGATGTCACAACCAAACCCAATGAAATAAAAAGGATAGTATCTTCATATACTATGAAGAACTGCACTCCAACAAATTTGAAAATCTAGAAGAAATGGACATATTTCTAAAAACATACTACTTACCTAATCTAACACAGACTGAGGTGGAAAATTTGAACAGACCCATAATAAAAGAAGTTATCAAACAGATCATTAAAAAAGTTACCAACAACAACAAAAAAAAAAGCCCCGGCCCATATGGTTTCAGTGGATAATTCTACCGAATGTTCAGAGAACAACCGACACCTCTCGTATTCAAACTATTCCAGGACATATAGAAGGATGGATCCTCCCAAAATCATTTTATGAAGCAAGCATAAGCTTGATACCAATACCAGGCAATAAAAGAAAAAACCCACTGCTGTTGAGTAGATTCCAACTCATAGTGCCCTCCATTGGGTTTCTGAGGTGGTAAATCTTTATGGAACTAGACTGCCCAGTCTTGCTTCCATGGAGTAGCTGGTGGGTTTGAACCACCAACCTTCTGGTTAACAGTCAGATATTTTAGTCACCAGAGCTCCCTTAAGACATCACCAAAAAGGAAACTACAGACCAATATCCTTCAAGAATATAGATGCAAAAATCTTCAACAAAAGCCTAGCCAACATTAAAAAAAAAAAAAAAAAATACATTATGACCAAGTGGGATTCATACCAGGTATGCAAGGATGGTTCAACATTAGAAAAACAATCAATGTCATCCATCACATAAAGAAAACAAAGGAAAAGAACTACATAATCATATCAATTAATGCAGAAAAAGCAATTGATAAAATCCAACACCCATTCCTGATCAAAACTCTCAGCAAAACAGTAATAGAAGGGACATTCCACAACACAATAAAGTGCATATATTCAAAACCAACAGCCAACATTATCCTCAATGGAGAGAGACTGAAACCATGCCCCTTATGAACAGAAACCAGACAAGGATGCCTTCTATCACCACTTTTATTCAACATTGTGTTCGAAGTCCCAGCCAGCACAATAAGGCAAGAAAGGGGAAACAAAAGCATCCAAATTGATAAGGAAAAAGTAAAACTATCCCTATTTGCTGATAAGATGATCCTACACATAGAAAACTCAAGAGATGCAGGGAAAAAAAAAAAAAAAAACCTTCTGGAACTAACTGAAAGATTTAGCATAGTGGTGGGATATAAGATCAACATCCAAAAATCAGTTGGATTCCTCTACACCAGCAAAGAGATTGCTGAAAAGGAAATAAGGAAATAAATCATGTACAATAGCTACAAAAAAAAAATACTTGGGAATAAATTTCACTAAGGACACAGAAGATCTCTACAAAGAAACTTCAAAACACTACTTCAAGAAACCATAAGAGAGCCACAGAAATGGAAGAACATACCATGTTTGTGGATAAGAAGACTGAAATTGTGAAAATGCCAATAATACCTAAAGCAATCTATACATTCAATGCAATCCCAATCCAGATCCCATCAACATTCTTTAAGGATATGGAAAAACCAATCACTAATTTATACGGAAAGGAAAGAGACTTCAGATAAGCAAAGCACTATTGAAGAACAAGAATAAAGTAGGAGGACTCACACTGCTGGACCACAAAACCTACTACACAGTCACAGTAGTCAAAATAGCCTGGTAATGGTACAAGACACATAGACTAGTGGAAAAGAACTGAGAATTCAGAAATCGATTCACCAACCTATGGTCAGTTGATCTTTGACAAAGGGCTGAAACCCATGAGATGGTGAAGAGATAGTCTCTTTAACAAATGGTGCTGGCAAAACTGGGTATCATTTGCAGAAAATGAAACAAGATCCATACCTAACACCATACACAAAAATTAACTCCAGATGGATCAAAGACTTAAATGTGAAACCTAAAACTATAAAGTTCTTCAAGAGAAAAAGAGGGACAAATTTAGGCACCCTCATTTATGGCATAAATAGACTATCAAGCATAATTCAAAATACACAAATAGCAGAAGATAAACTAGAAGAAAGGGACCTTCTAAAAATTAAATTTTTATATGCTTCAAAAGACTTCTCCAAAAGAGTCAAAAGAGAACCTACAGATTGGGAAAAAATATTCAGCAATGATATATCTGACAAGGGACTTACCTCTAAAATTTACAGAAAACTCTAACACCTCAACATCAAATAGACAAACAATCCAATTAAAAAATGGGCAGAAGTTTCCAGTAAGATGGTGGAACAGACAGAAAGACTGCACAAACCTTCTTCAACAAAGAAAAGGAGAACGAATTAACACAGACACAGAAGATAATTCTGAACCCCTGAGCCTTGAAGGGAAAGGATATAGAAGTAGACTAAACTCCAACTAGCAGAAGAATTTGCATGAAAATACCAGAAAAGGAGACATATGGAGCTGCAGTCTGGCATCAATCCTGATGGCACAGACAGCTTGGAGATTGCTGAGTGGTGGTAGGACCTAAGAATCAACCTAAAAATCAGCCCTGCTAGCCAGGGACTGCACGGAGGACTGCTCTGGTGGCTGGGGAATAAAAGGTGAAGCAGCAGCAAAGAGGAAGGTGTGGTGAGCTTTGGACTTTTGCCTGTCCGGAGGGCGCAGCCATTTTGAATGTTTACAAGCGACTTAACCATTTGGATATTTAAAGCAACAACGTTCTCCCAGATCTCAGGGGCTTAAGAACAGGTTCCACTTGCCAGTAACCCCAAGGACATTCCAGACCTGGACGACTGCAAAGGTGTGACATTCCCCTTGTTACTCTTATATCCCACACCTGCTTGGTGAACGGAGCTGTAGCCATCCCCACTCCCATCCACCTTCTGGGCATGCAGGAACTCCATCCCAGTCTGTGTGCTCAGACAGAGTCTAGGTGCCCTGTCTTGCCCTCCCCCGATTTTTTTTTCTCTTTCTCTTTTTTGTTTTTTAGTTTGCTTGTCTCTGTTTTAAAACT
>NW_006927503.1:0-1572 GCF_000298275.1 Orycteropus afer afer | reverse complement strand
AGAATTGATGCAATGGAAGACAGAATTAATGAGATTGAAGACAAATACCTGAATACTTTTTTGGAAAGGGATCAATCAGAAAAATATTTAAAGAAAAATTAAGAAAGCCTAAGGTTCATGTCAGATACAATCAAAAGGAATAATCTACATGTCATTGGAATTCCAGAAGAGGAAGAGAAAAATAAAACCACTGAGAAAATATTCCAAGATTTGTTGGAGGAGTAATTCCCTGGTATGATGAAAGATGAGAATATGTCCATTCAGGAAGTCCAACAAACCCCAAATAGGATAGACTCCAACAGAAAATCACCAAGACATATCATCATCAAAATCATCAAAACCAAAGACAAAGACAGAATCCTGAAAGCAGCACAGGAAAAAAAAAAAAAAATGCTACTTACAAAGGACAACCAGTAAGAATAAGCTCTGATTTCTCAGCAGAAACCACGCAAGCGAGAGGGCAATGTGACAGTATATATAAAACCCTGAAACCAAAAAAATTTCAACCAAGAATTATATACCTGGCAAAACTGTCCCTCAAATATGATGGTGAAATTAGGAGATTTCCACATAAGCAGAAGTTAAGGAAATTTGTTAAAACCAGACCAACCTTACAAGAGACTCTAAAGGGAGTCCTTTGAAAAGAGAAACAAAAATAGCAAATAACAACTGACCATTAATACACAAGATGACATAACCCAGAAACCACAGCTATGGACATATCCAAAGTAAAATGAGCTTACAGATTGTAAACAGGGAACCAGAGACATCAACTGGCAAGTGAGGACAACTACAAACAAAAAGAGGGAAAATACTGTGTAGTTACAGAACTTCTAAATGGTGAGGAAATTAAGAGAGCTGCAAGATAGAATGGACTGTTATAAACTTGGGAAGAAAATTATAAATCATAGGGTAACCTCAAAGAAAAAAGATTAACCTTCATATCACAATAAAAAAGAGGACAAGCACAAATATTCAGCAAACATTAAAAGAACAGCAACAAAGGAAATGATAACATGACTCACAAACATAATGAGCTCAGCACAAAAAATTAATAGGAAACAAAGAAATCAGGGACACCATGAAAACACACATAACAAAATGATAGCAACCAATTCATACTTGTCAATAATTACCCCAAATGTTAATGGATTAAATTACCACTCAAGAGACAGAGAGTTGCAGATTGGATAAGAAAACAAAACCCATCAATATGCTGCCTATAAGAGACACACCTTAGAGATAAAGATAAAATTAGACTAAAAATCAAAGGTTGGAAAAAGATATATCAAGCAAATAGCAACTGCAAGAGAGCAGGAGTGGCAATATTTATTTCTGATCAAATTGACTCTAAGACCAAAACCACCATACAAGACAAGGAAGGACATTATATAATGATTAAATGATCAATTGAACATGAAGATATAACCATAATAAATATCTAAGGACCCAATGAAAGAGCCCCAAAATACATATATCAGACTTTAAAAGAGTTGAAAAGCCAAACAGATGACTCCACAGTCATAGTGGGAGACTTTAATACACCACTTTCTTTGAAAGATAGAACAATTG
>NW_006927502.1:5184-5846 GCF_000298275.1 Orycteropus afer afer | reverse complement strand
CTTTATATTGAGATGTAATCCATACTGCAGACTGTATTCTTCAACCTTCATCAGTAGGTGCCTTAAGTCATCCTCACTTTCAGTAAGCAAAGTTATATCATCTGCATATCTCAGGTTGCTAATGATTCTTCCTCCAATCCTGATACCATGTTTTCTTCATATATTTCAGCTTCTCGGATTATTTGCTCAGCATATAGATTGAATAAGTGTGGAGAAAGGATACAACCCCGACGTACTCCCTTCTTGATTTTAAACCATGTAGTGTCCCCTTGTTCTGTTTGAACGACAGCCTACTGGTCAAGGTACAGATTCCTCATGAGTACAATCGGAATTCCCATTCTTCTCAACGTTATCCATAATTTGTCAAGATCCACACAATCAAATGCCTTTGCATAGTCAATAAAACACAAGTCAACATCTTTCTGGTATTCTTTGCCTTGCACCAAGATCCATCTGACAACAGCTATGATATCCCTTGTTCCACGTCCTCTTCTGAATTCAGCTTGAACCTCTGGAAGTTCTCTGTCAACATACTACTGCAAACGTTTCTGAATTATCTTCAGTAATATCTTACTTGCGTGCAATATTAATGGTATTGTTCTATAATTTCCACATTCTGTGGGATCACCTTTCTTTGGAATGGGCACAAATATGGATCTCTT
>NW_006927502.1:2172-3349 GCF_000298275.1 Orycteropus afer afer | reverse complement strand
TTCTGTCCAGGTTCCTGGCTTTTATCCCCTTTCTCCTGCTCTTCCAGCCTGCTACTCTGGGCGGGCCTGAGTTTCCTCTCCTCACCCAATCCCTTTGGCTGATTGCTCTTCTCTCTGGCTTCCTGGCTTTTAATCCCCTTTCTCCTGCTCTTCCCACCTGCTACTTTGGGCGTCCCTGAGCTGTCTCTCCTCACCTGTAACCCTGGGGCTGACTAAGGTCCTGTTTTCATTCAGGTTTTTCTACTAGTTGGTGCCTAATCCACTTCTGTACAGTTTCTTTCAAAGCTCAGGATTCCAGGATTATCTTCTGTATCTTTGTCAATTGGTTTTTCTTTTCTTTGTTGAAGAGGGTCTGTGTCACTTGCCTGCCTATTCCACCATCTTACCGGAAGTCCTTCAGGGTTGATATTGAAGTCTGATTTCAGACTAAGACTAGGAAAATGGACCTTACGAAAAAATTAGTCAGTGAAAACGTTATGAATAGCAGTAGAATACTGCCTGATACAATGCTGGAAGATGAGCTCCTCAGGTTGCAAGGCACTCAAAATACAAATGAGGAATAGCTACTTGTCAAAGTAGAGTTGACCTTAATGAAGTTGACAGAGTAAAGCTTTCAGGACCTTCATTTGCTGGTGTGGCATGACATAAAAGGAGAAGAAACAATTGCAAATATCCAGTAATAATTGGAATGTGGAGTGTACGAAGTATGAATCTAGGAAAATTTGAAACTGTCAAAAATGAAATGGGATGCGTAAAGTTCTGTATCCTAGGCATTAATGAGCTGAACTGGACTGGTGTTGGCCATTTTGAATTGGACAATCATATGGGTTATGCTGAGAATGACTAATTGAAGAGGAATGGCATCACATTCATTGTCAAAAAGAACACTTCAATATCAACCCTGAAGGACTTCCGGTAAGATGGTGGAACAGGCAGGCAAGTGACACAGACCCTCTTCCACAAAGAAAAGAAAAACCAATTGACAAAGATACAGAAGATAATCCTGGAATCCTGAGCTTTGAAAGGAACTATACAGAAGTGGATTAGGCACCAACTAGTAGAAAAACCTGAACGAAAACAGGACCTAAGAACAGGCTCTGTTTGCCAGGGTCAGCAAGGACATACAAAAGGCTGACAACAGGAAAGGAGACAGGTGGTGAGTGTATAAGTTCTGTCA
>NW_006927502.1:0-767 GCF_000298275.1 Orycteropus afer afer | reverse complement strand
AATGACAGCAACAAATTCATATTTGCTGATAATTACATATCTGGCAAGGGACTTATCTCTAAGATTGATGGAAAACTCCAACGCTTCAACACCAAGGAATTAACAATCTAATTTAAAAATGGGCAGAAGACATGAATAGACACTTCACCGAGGAGTATATTCAGGTGGTCAGCTAATACATGAAAAGATGCTCACAATCATTGGCCATCAGAGTAAATCAAAACAACAATGAGATATACCATCTTACCCCAGCACTGATGGCAAGGTTCAATGAGACAGAAAATAACAAATGCTGGTAGGGATGTGGACAGACTGGGTTTCTCATACACTGCTTGTGTGACTGTGAAGTGACATAACCACTGTGGAAACCAATATGGTGATTCCTCAGAAAGTTGGAATTGGAGATAGCATTTGAACTAACAATCCCATTACTAGATATATATCCTAGAGAGGTGAGAGCTAGGATAGGAACAGATACATGCACACTCAAGTTCATCACAGCAATACTTACAATAGCAAAAAGATGGAAACAAACTACGTGCCCACCAGTGGAAGAGTGGATGACCAAACTATGGTACATACGCTTTCTGGAATGCTATGCAGCACTAAAGAATAATGTAGAGTCTGCAAAACACCACATAATATGGATGAACTTGGAGGACATTATGCTGCGCAAAATAAGTCAATCACAGAAAGACAAATATAGTATTAGTTCATTGTTGTGGAGGGTCAAGGAAAGGTTTATATATGGAGGGAAACTTTCTTTG
>NW_006927501.1:2194-6898 GCF_000298275.1 Orycteropus afer afer | reverse complement strand
CAAAATGATATCAGAAAAGGCTTTGAAACTTGCTCTTGAATGGAGAGGAGCAAAAGTAAATGGAAGAAATCATGAAATAAAAGAGCCAAACAGAAGATTTCAAAAGCTGAGTCGAGAAGGCAAAGTAAAGTATTATAATGAAGTGTGCAAAGGCCTGGAATTAGAAAACCAGAAGAGAAGAACATACTCAGCATTTCTCAAGCTGAAAATACTAAAGAAAAAAAATTCAAGCCTTGATATGCAATATTGAAGGATTCTATGGGCAAAATATCGAACGTTGTTGTTGTTATTGTTATGTGCCATGGAGTCGGACCCGACTCATAGCGACCCCTCCTTGGGTTTCCGAGGCAGTATCACTATGGAAGTAGATTGCCTCATCTTCCTTTAGAGGAGTGGCTGGTGGGTTTGAACTGCCAGCCTTCTGGTTAGCAGTCAAGTGCCTTAGACACTACACTACCAGAGCTCCCATTGAACAACGTAGGAAGCATAAAAAGAAGATGAGAGGAACATACAGCATCACTGTGTCACAAAGAATTGGTCGATGTCCAACTATATCAGGAGGTAGCATATGATCAAATTCCAATGGTATTGAAGGGAGAAGTTCCAAGCTGCACTGAAGTAATTGGTGAAAAATAAAGCTCCAGAAATTGATGGATACCCATTGAGATGTTTGAACAAAGAGATGCAGAGCTGGAGGCACTCACTCATTTGTGCCAAGAAATTTGGGAGACAGCTACCTGGCTAACAGACAGGAAGAGATCTATATTTGTGCCCATTCCAAAGAAAGGTAATCCAAGAGAATGCAGAGTTACTGAACAATATCATTAATATCACACACAAGTAAAATTTTGCTGGAAATAATTCAAAAATGATTGAAGAAGAATATTAACAGGGAACTGCCAGAAGTTCAAGTCAGATTCAGAAGGGAATGTGAAATGAGGGATATCATTGCTGATGTCAGACGGATTTTGGCTGAAACCAGAAAGATGTTTACTTGTGTTTTATTGATTATGCAAAGACATCTAACTATGTGGGTCATAGCAAATTATGGATAATATT
Organism: Orycteropus afer afer; assembly: GCF_000298275.1. NCBI lineage: Eukaryota > Metazoa > Chordata > Mammalia > Tubulidentata > Orycteropodidae > Orycteropus > Orycteropus afer. The sequence goes on along the minus strand of NW_006927501.1, from coordinate 5,839 downwards.
GCAAAGAATGAGAATTCCAGAAAACTTAATTGGACTCATAAGGAACTGTACATAAAGCAAGAGTTGTTGGAACAGAACAAGGGGGTGCTGCACAGTTTAAAATCAGGAAAGGTGTGTGTCTGGGTTGTATCCTTCCACCATACTTATTCAATCTGTGTGTCGAGCAAATAATCCGAGAAGCTGGACTATATGAAGAAGAAAGTGACATTAGGATTGGAGTAAGACTCATTAACAACCTGAGACATGCAGATGAGACAATCTTGTTTGCTGAAAATGAAGACAACTTGAAGCAGTTACTGATGAAGATCAAATAGTACAGTCTTCAGTATGGATGTTCTTCAACATAAAGAAAACAAAAATCTTACAACTGGACCAATAAGCAACATCACAATAAACGGAGAAAAGATTGAAGTTGCCAGGGATTTTATTTTACTTGGATCCACAATCAACACCATGGAAGCAGCAATCAAGAAATCAGATGGCATATTGCACTTGGGCAAATCTGCTGCAAAAGACCTCTGTAAAGTGTTAAAGAGCAAAGATTTCACTTTGAAGACTAATATGCACCTGACCCAAGCCATGGTATTTTCAGTAGCCTCATATGGATGTGAAAGCTGGACAATGAATAAGGAAGACTGAAGAAGAATTGGTGCCTTTGAATTGTGGTGTTGGTGTAGAATACTGAAAATACCATGGACTACCAGAAGAACGAACAAATCCGTCCTGGAAAAAGTGCAGCCAGAGTGCTCCTTAGAAGCATTCTTTGTCTCACCTACTTTGGTCATGTTGTCAGAAGGGACCAGGCACTGGAGAAGGGTTTTGTGCTTGGTAAAGTAGAGGGTCAGTGAAAAAGGGGAAGACTCAACAGGATGGATTGACACAGTGACTGCAATGATGGGCTCAATCATAGCAAAGAGTGTGAGGATGGCACAAGACTGGTCAGTGTTTCATTCTGTTGTACATAAGGTGGCTATGAGTCAGAACCAACTCAAAGACACCTAGCAGCAACCACATACACTAATATACTGATGAATCCATATTTATGGCTCCAGCTCTGACCTTTCTACTGAGCTACATACACATAGATACAATTACCTACTTGATACCTCCACTGGAATGTGTAAAGGAGACTTAACGTGGTCAAAGCAGAGCTCTTTATTTCCCACCCATTCATTTTTCCTCCTAGCTTACTCCTCCTCATGGCATCACCATTCACCCAAGCACTCAGGCAAAGATCTAGGGATCGCCTTTGTTTCTTCTTTTTCCTGACTCCATTCCATTACAAGTCCAGTCAGTTATATATTGAAACATACCTCTTGAATCTGACCTTTTCTATTAGTCCAACAGCTTGCTCCATTTCACACTTGCATTACTCCAATAGCCTCCTAAGTGCTCTATCAGTTTCCGTCCTTAATCCCTCAGAATTGATTCTCCAACCAGTGACCATAGTGATCTTTTAAAAGAGCAAATCAGACAATGTTTCTTCTCTATTTGAAATCCTACAAACGCTTCTTGCTGTACTCCAGCTCCTCAGGGATCCTGTCTGTTTCTCTAATTTACCAAGCCTTTCCCAGCCTTAAGTATTTTGCATTCATTATTCCTTCCAGGGGGATATTTCTTGGTTTAAAATAAGGAAGAGTGTATGTCAGGCTCATATTCTTTCACCATACTTATTCAATCTGTGTGCTGAACACATAATCCAAGAAGCTGAACTATATGACTAAGAAGGTGTTTCGGGATTGAAGGAAGAATCATTAACAACCTATGATATGCAGATGACACAACCTGGCTTGATGAAAGTGAAGATGCTTGAAGCACTTATTGATGAAGATCTAAGACTACAGTCTTCAGTATGGATAATACCTCAACATAAAGAAAACAAAAGTCCTCACAACTGCACCAATAAACAACATCATGATAAATAGAGAAAAGATTGAAGTTGTCAAGGATTTCATTTTACTTGGATCCACAATCAATACTTATGGAAGCAGCAATCAAGAAATCAGATGTCATATTACACTGGGCAAATCTGCTGCAAGAGACCTCTTTAAAGTGTTGAAGAGGAAAGATGTCAATTTGAAGACTAAGGTATGACTAACCCAAGTCATGGTATTTTCAATCACCTCATATGCATTTGAAAGCTGGACAATGAAAAAGGAAGACCAAAGAAGAGTTGATGCCTTTGAATTGTGGTTTTGGTGAAGAATACTGAAAATATCATGCACTCCCAGAAAAATGAACAAATCTGTCCTGGAAGAAGTGTAGCTAGAATGCTCCTTGGAAGCAAGAATGGCCAGACATCATCCCACCTACTTTGGTCATGTGAGAAGGGACCATTCCCTGGAGAAGGATATCATGGTCGATAAAGTAGAGAGTCAGTGTGAAGGGGGAAGACCCTCAGAAGATGGATTGACAAGTGGCTCAAGCATAGTAAGGATTGTGATGATGGTGTAAGACTAGGCAGTGTTTCATTCTGTTGAACATGTTGTCCTATGAGTTGGAAGCATCTCGATGGCACCTAACAACAGCAACAGTATTCCTCCCAGAAAAGCTTTCTCTAACCTCCCAAACTAATGTGGCTTCCTATGAGTCTCTTTCTATGGCATAACTTTATTTTACTTTTATTACCTTCACATCACAATTAAATAATCTTTCTTTTTTTTTAATTGTCTCTCTTCCTTCTATTAGAAGGTAAGTTCGATAAGAGTTTGAATTCATTTTGTTTATAATACTATCCTCTGCATCTAAAATAATGCCTATCATAGAGTCAAAAACAAACAAATAAACAAACAAACAACTCACTGCCATCAAGGTGATTCTAATTCACAGACACTTCCTCTGGATTTCCAAGGCTGTAAATCTTTATGGAAACAGATTGCCTTATATTTGTTCCACACAGTAGTTGGTGGGTTTGAACCACCAACCTTTTGGTTAGTAGCCAAATGCCACAACTGCTATACCACCAGGATTCCTTTTTCACAAAATAAACCAAAAAAACAGAGTAGTTGCTCAAAAATATTCAGAGTAAATGGATGAATATATAATTGAACAAATTTGTCTCTGTGAGAAATGATGGATTATCTATACCTTTGTACCAATTAATTTACAAGTTGGGTGTATCAATGAAGAGTGGAAAGGGCTTAATACCCAAACACACTTAAATATGTGCGTGGGAGCCATTTGATGCTGTGCCTTCTCCTCAGATACAAGTGTAAGACAGTTATTGTCAACGCTTATGACCTACTGCTGATAAATAATGAGAGAGATTTTATTGACCATTAGATAACCTTGAATTTTCTGTTTCACCTTCGATTTTTGCAAAGGTGTGACTGCACGCCACAAGATTAATGCCCAATTCATGGGACAACTGCAATTTCCTATTCTGAACTCTGAGCTTTCCATCCCTCTCTCTCCTTGACCTGAGCCATCCTGAGGGCAGCAATCCAGGTTAGGAAGTGTCTTGTTCAGAATTCTTGTAGGTGTATTTCTTTTCCTTACAATAGCTTTGGCTTATTCTATCTCTGATTTCAATATGATTAGGACAAACTTGACCTAGGGTCCTGAAAAGGAAAGAAACAAATGACATCAACAGCCTGTCAAAATCTGTTCCTCTGTTGTCAGAGGGACAATTAGATTGTTGTTGTT
>NW_006927501.1:0-1329 GCF_000298275.1 Orycteropus afer afer | reverse complement strand
ATTTGCTCAGCATATAGATTGAATAAGTGTGGAGAAAGAATACAACCCTGACACAGTCCCTTCTTGATTTTAAACCATGTAGTGTCCCCTTGTTCTGTTCAAACAACAGCCTCCTGGTCAAGGTACAGATTCCTCATGAGTACAATCAAGTGCTCAGGAATTCCCATTCTTTTCAATGTTATCTATAATTTGTCAACAATTAAATTACAGATTGCATATTCCTTTCATTAAGAGTGGGATGGTGATGGTGGGATGATACTATTCCAACTGGATGAACACACTGCAACACATACTGGGGAGATTTAATTCATATGTTGCCAGTGACATTAATGATCATGGAAGGTAAACCCTAGACTTAATTTTTCCAGAAACCGTTTTTTACTAGTCTTTCACACTGTGGCAATCATGGAAGCATCAGCTTGTCAACACCATCAACATTTTCAGTCTTGGAAGAATAGTTACCATTGATATGTTCAAGGAACCTAAATGATGCACTTCATTTAGTTTAACCTCACTAGTGGAATCTGAATCCTCTTATTAATAGGTAACTGGTGCTCTTCCAGCTCTGAACTGTGGGACTTCTACTTGTTTTCTGAGAAAACTACTTTCTTCTTCTCTCCTGTCTCAGTTCTTGAGCCAACCAGCCATTAGAATTCACCTTACTCCCTTACACATTCCTTGCCTTCCAAATAACTGGGTACATGGGGCAATAGCCCTGACAAATGAGTCAAAGTGGGTTTTGTTGTCCATTTCCTTCCATTCTTGTAATGCTTGTTCACCTTCCAAATATGTAGCATGGTAAGGTGCTTTTCAAGGAAGAAGAGAGTGACAAAACCAAGTGGGCATCCAAGAAACAAAAAGCCTTCACAAATTCTCTCTAAATCTTTGTTAGAAATCCCTTCATGCTAGAGGAGCCAGGTATGGAGCAGGTGAGATAATAATCACAATAAAGATGCCAGGCTTATTTACAGCTGAGGCATTTAATTTGTTGTTATTAAGTGCTATCAAGTTAGTTCTGACTCATAGTGACCCTATGTAAAACAGAATAAAACATTGTCCTACACCATCCTCACAATCATTGCTATGTTTGAGCCTCTTGTTGCAGTCACTGTGTCAATCCATCTCATTGAGTCTTCCTCTTTTTTGCTGGCTCTCTACTTCTGAAAGAATTGGCCAGGGAAAACCTTATGAATAGCAAAGAAACACTGTTTGGTACATTACCGCGCAAATTTAGGAATAGTCCGTTTAGGCTAAAAGGCTCGCAAAATAGGACTGGGAAAGAGCTGCAACATCTGAGTAAACCCAGCCTTACTCATGGAAAAGAGAAAG
>NW_006927500.1:5787-6910 GCF_000298275.1 Orycteropus afer afer | reverse complement strand
CAGTTTTTCTCTGAATGTTTGTAGAATTCTCTGGTGAAACTGTCTGTACCAGGACTTTTATTGTTGGTAACTTTTTTTTTAATGACCTGTTCAATTTCTTCTTTTGTTATGTGCCTGTTCAACTTTTCCACCTCAGTCTGAGTTTGTTTAGGTACATAGTGTGTTTCTAGATATGTGCCCATTTCTTCTGGATTTTTAAATTTGTTGGAGTGCAGTTCCTCATAGTATCCTGGTATTATCTTTATTATTTTTTGGTTCTGTTGTGATGTCACCCAATTTGTTTCTTATTCATGTTATTTGTATTATCTCCCCTGTTTCTTTTTTAAATTTGCCAGTGGTTTGTCAATTTTATTAATCTAGTTAAAAAACCCACTTCTAATGTTGTTGATTTTTTGTATTGTCTTTCTGTTTCATTTATTTCTGCTCGAATCTTTATTTATTTTCTTCTGGTGACTGTAGGCTTTTCTCACCGTTCTTTTTCTAATGGGTGGAGATGTTGGTTTTAGTCGTTGATTTCGGCTCTTCTTTTTTGATGTGTGCATTTATTGCTATAACTTGGCATCTGATCACTACTTTTGCTGTGTCCCAAAGATTTTGGTATGTTGTGTTTTCACTCTTGTTTGATTCGAGGAATTTTTTAACTTCATTTTTTATTTTTTCTCTTATCCAATCTTTCTTAAGGAGGGTGTTGTTCAGTTTCCATGTGTTTGCTCTTTTTCTGTTGATGTTTCTATTGTTGATTTCTAATTTTATAACATTTTGATCTGAGAAGATGCTTTGCAGTATTTCAATGTTTTTAAACTTATGAAGGCTTGCTTTATGGCCTAACATATGGTCTATCATGGAGAATGTTCTATGTGCACTGGAAAAGAATATATATTGTGCTGTTGTTGGGTGAAGTGCTCTGTAGATGTCTATGAGGTCAAAGTGGAGGATTATATTGTTTAGCTCTTCTGCATCTTGGTTGAATTTCTTTCCACTTTTTCTGTCTTTCATTGAGAGTTGTTGTTGTTGTTATGTGCTGTCAAGTTGGCCCCAACTCATAGCGACCCCTCCTTGGGTTTCTGAGGCAGTATCACTATGGAAGTAGATTGCCCCATCTTCCTTCTGAGGAGTGGCTGGT
>NW_006927500.1:3387-5222 GCF_000298275.1 Orycteropus afer afer | reverse complement strand
TCTCCATCTCTTGAGTGGTGCATTTAATCTATTAACTTTTAGGGCAATTATCAACAAGTATGGATTTGTTGCTGTCATTTTGTTATGTGCTTTCTCATGGTGTTCCTGGTTTCTTTGTTCAATATAATTTTCTGTGCTAAGCTCATATTTATGAATTGTATTATCATTTCTTTTGTTGCTGTTATAGGATTTACTAAATATCTGTGCTTGTCCTTTTTATTGTTATGTGAAGGTTTATCATTTTCCTTTGAGGTTACTCTGTGATTTATAATTTTCTCCCCAAGTTCAGAACAATCCATTTTATCTTGCAACTCTCTTGACTTCCCACCATTTATAAGTTCTGTAACTACACTATTTTTTCCCCTTTTTGGTTTGCAGTTGTCCTCATTTGCCGATTGATGTCTCTGGTTCCCTGTTTACAAACTTGTTAGCTTATTTTTACTTTATATGCTTCTGTAACTGGGTTGGTTTCTGTTTTATGTCATCACATGTATTAATGGTTGATTGTTGCTTACTATTATTGGTTCTCTATCCAAAGGAATCCCTTTAGTATCTCTTGTAAGGTTGGTCTGGTTTTAACAAATCCCCTTAATTTCTGCTTATCTGGAGATCTAATTTCACCATCATATTTGAGGGACAGTTTTGTTGGGCATATAATTCTTTGTTGGAAATTCTTCTCTCAGCATTTTATATATACAGCCCATTGCCTTCTCACTTCCATGATTTCTACTGAGAAATCAGAGCTTATGACTATTGGTTGCCCTTTGTAGGTAACTTTTCATTTTTTCCATGCTGCTTTCAGGATTCTTTCTTTGTCTTTGGTTTTGGTGAGTTTGATGATGATATGTCTTAGTGATTTTATTTTGGGGTCTATCCTGTTTGGTTTTCTTTGGACTTCCTGAATGGATGTATTCTCATCTTTCATCCTATCAGGGAAGTTCTCTTCCAACAAATCTTGGCTAATTTTCTCATTGGTTTTCTTTTTGTCTTCCTATTCTGGAATTCAAATTACAGTAAGTTATTCCTTTTGATGATATTCCACATGAGTCTTAGGTTTTCTTCATTTTGTTTTGATCTTTTTTTTTCCAAAGAAGTATTCAGGTATTTTACTTCAATCTCATTAATTCTGCCCTTCATTGATTTGATTCTACTCCTTTGCCCTTTCAATGTGTTATCAATTTCTGAAAGTTTAATATTAATCTTCTGGATTTCTGTCTATAGATTTTGTATAATTTCTAATTTTTCATTTATGTTGTCATTTTGTTCTTGTATTTTCTTCCAAAATTGTTGTAGATTTTGTCTGTCTTTGCCTTAATTTTGTCAGTGTTTTCCTTGATCTCTATCTGTTGAAAGTACTTAAATATAATTCTTTTGAATTTCTTATCAGGGACGTGCAATGCTGCTTCTTCCTCAAGGATATTTCTGGGTCTGTGTCCTGGACCCTTGCTTCTGCTGCTTTTTCTTGCTTCTTTGTGTGGACTATGATGATCTGTTGGCTCTGAGACATTGTGACATTGTTGTATTTATATTTAATTGGTGATTGTATGTTGGAGTGATTCATCCAAGATTTTAGTTTTCTTTCATTTTTTTGGATTTATCTGAGTAAGCAGGGTACTGTGTTCCACTATTCACTAGGTGGCAGCACTTATGCACTCACCACCTGTCTACTGGTGAGTGTGATAGAGAATGAGAGCGGCTATACAGATCTCTATTAAGTTTGTGAAGAGCAGTTAAGAGTGAGTCATACTCTTATTGGTCTTAGTGATTCATGTATCATTGGCCAGTTTGTGCAGAGGAAGTGGTAGACCTCACTTGTTAGTGAAGCTGCCAAAGGT
>NW_006927500.1:0-3057 GCF_000298275.1 Orycteropus afer afer | reverse complement strand
AAAACAAGGAAGGGGCACAACCACAAGAAAGAAAAAAATGAGAACCAGGAAAAGGGAAGAGAGAAAAAGCCAAAAACTAGAACCTGTTACAAGAAGAAGAAAACATAATAATAAAAAAAGGAAGGGGAAAAAAAGGAATAATTTTAAAACAGATGAAAAGAAACTAATTTAAAAAAAAAAAAAATCTAGACGGGTCAGGGCAGGGCACCTAAGCTCTGTGAGAGCACACAGACTGGTATGGAATTCCTGCCATAGCAGATGGTGGGTAGGGGTGAGGTATGGCCACACCTCTGTTCACCAAGAGGGTGTGGGGTATAAAAGTAATAAGAGGAATATCTCACCTTTCCAGTCCTCAGTGTCCGGTATGTCCTTGCTATCCCTGGCAAGTGGAGCCTATTCTTAGGTCCTTGGAATCTGAGAGAATGCTATCACTTTAAATATCCAAAATAGTCAAACTGCTTGTAAATATTCAAAATGGTTATGGCTTCTGGACAGCCAAAAGTCCACAGCTCAGTTTGTCCCCTTCTTCACTGTTTCTCCTTTATTCACCAATGACCAGTGCTGTCCTCTGTGTAATCCCTGGCTAATGGGGCTGATTTGTAGGTTAATTCTTCGGTCCTAACACCACTTGGAAATATCTAAACTGCCCATGCCATCAGGATTGCTGACAGTCTGCAGTTCCATATGTCTCCTTTTCTGCTGTTTTCATGCAGGTTCTTCTATTAGCTGGTGTTTAGTCCACTTCCGTATCCTTCCTTTCAAAGCTCAGGGCTCCAGGAATATCTTCTCTATCTGTGTTAACTGGTTCCTCTTTTTTTCTTTTTCTTTTTTCTTTGTTGAAAAAGGTCTGTGTAGTTTGTCTGCCTATTCTGTTATCTTACCAGAACTCAGCTCCAGTGAAAATCTGCTTAAACCTGACTTTAATTGCCAGAGATTTCAGCTATGTTAATTTGGTCAGACAGATACAGAGAATGAGTGAATCTAATGTTCTTTCTTCTACCTACGTGCTATTTCCCTAACCCTAATTAGGACATCATCTGCTATTTGTAAATTCACTATTTTTTTTTTACAAAAATAATGCCAATAGTATTATTATTATTTATTTACTTTGGCCAGCCTGTCCCAACTAATTTCATAAGTGTGCTATACCACATATTATTTGTGTGGGCATATTTGTTAAAAAAAAAAAGAAAAATAGTACTCAATTATATTTAAACAGTATTTAACAGACAAAGTTGAATCATCAAATGATTAGAATACAATTATTTGAAGTATCCCTCATATTTTCTTTAAAAAATGGACAAATAAACTAGAATGGTGAAGAAGTAATTTAGGAGCATACCATTATATACTTTTAGAAAATTCTTCTAGATGTGGGTTCAGAGGAAGGCTGCTATGGGACATTTTTTTGACAGGCATGTACATATATTTTGTGACTGTACTTAGTTGGACTACTCTGCCCCCTCCTCTTCCCCACACATGCTCTAGTATTTCTACTCAGATTGAATTTGAATAAACGCCTTTGAATTTACTGATTGATTTAGTAAATTTGGTGAAATGAAGACAAATGAACATTTACTTGTACATGCTACTGCAATTTCTTCCAAATGGTATTTCCATGATATGAGCCTGGGTTTTGTCAGCAGTTTGCAATTAGCTGCTAACCCAAAGTTTGGGGATTCAAACTCACCTAGCAGTGCCACAGGGAAAAAAAAAAAAAGACTAGTAAACTACTTCTATAATGACTACAGCCAAGAAAACTCTATGGGGTAGTTAGTTGTACTCTGTAAAACATAAGGTTACCACGAGTCAGGGCTGACTTGACAACAGCTAATAACAACAAGAGTATTTCCAAGTGGGTATGGTATGGCTAAGAGATCCTTGGTGCCACAGTGGTTAAAGTACTTGGCTGCAAACCAAAAAATTGGCAGTTCAAACCCACCAGCCACTACAGAGGAGAAGGACGTGGCAGTCTACTTCCACAAAGATTTTAGCCTTGAACACCTTATGGGGCAGTTCTACTCCATCCTATAGGGTCTCTTTGAGTCGGCATGAACTTAACGGCAATAAATTTGATTTTGATTTTGGTTATGGTATGGTTGGGAAAATCTTGATAGTCCTCTTCTTTCTTTGAGAAGACAAGAAAATTGTTTGTTTTGAGCTATAATTTAAGCACTATTTATTGAACATCTGTTATGCATTATGGATTAAATAAATGGATATATATATCAGTTATTGAGGAAACATTAAATTATCCACTAATGATATAATAGGTGAATATAGGATCTTTATTCAACTTGTCTAACCTATTCATATGAATCTCCCTAGAAAACTTAGATGGTTTAATGTAATAAAAGAAGTCTTTGAAGTCTATAAATACAAGTCAATAGATTTTTACCATGCCATTAGTCTTAAATTAACTGTTCAGTGCAAATTTAAAATAAAATTAATATGAAGTCTATGCATTTTGTTATAACATAAGGGATTTCAGAAGTTTTTTTTTTTTTTTTTAATTTTATTGTGGCTAATTTTTCTCATACATAGAAATGAGGCTTTAGTAATTGAATTTATATTAGCAACTATGTTAAAATGAATTCAAATTGTATGAAGTCCTCTCTGTTTAAAATCTACAGATCAGTGCTATCCAGTTTACCTTTCTGCAATCATAGAAATGTTCTGTATCTACTCTGTCCAATATGGTAGCCACTGTTGCATATTAAAGAACCCTGGTAGGCCAACAGTTAATCTGCTAACTGAAAGATTGGCATTTGGAACAAACCCAGCATTTCTGCAGGAGAAAGACCTGGTGATCTGCTTCCATAAAGATCACAGCATAGGGCAGTTCTTCTCTGTCACATGGGGTTGCTACTGAATCCAAAATTGCTAAGCGAGCACCTACCAACACCTGCAAGATAGTAAAACATGACTAATGTGATTGAGGAACTATTTAATTATACTTAATCTTAATTAACATAAATTGAAATTTAAATAGACACATGTGATTAATGGCTACATTTTGGACAGCACAGCTAGAAATGACTATTAATATCACCAGAT
>NW_006927499.1:7429-7956 GCF_000298275.1 Orycteropus afer afer | reverse complement strand
TTCTATAAATTCTAGAGATAAGTCCCTTGTCAGATATGTCATTACTAAACATTCTTTCCCAATCTGTAGGTTCTCTTTTGACTCTTTTGGAGAAGTCTTTGGAACCACACAAAAATTTAATCTTTAGAAGGTCCCAATCATCTGGTTTTTCTTCTGTTGTTTGTGCATTTTGAGTTATGCTTGATAATCTATTTATGCCATATATTAAGGCCCTTAAATTTGCCCCTAGTTTTTCCTTGAGGAACACTGTAGTTTGGGGTTTCACATTTAAGTCTTTGATCCATCTCGAGTTCATTTTTGTGAATGGTGTGAGGTATAAATCTTGTTTCATTTTTCTGAAAATAGATCTCCAGTTTTGCCAGCACCATTTGTTAAACAAACATTGTCTTCCCCGTTTAATGGATTTGGGCCCTTTGTCAAAAATCAACTGATTATAGGTCAATGGATCTATTTCTGGGTTCTCAATTCTATTCCATTGGTCTATGTATCTGTCATTAAACCAATACCAGGCAGTTTTGACTACTGTG
>NW_006927499.1:4821-6924 GCF_000298275.1 Orycteropus afer afer | reverse complement strand
CTGGTAGTGCAGTGCCTAAGGCACTTGACAGCTAACCAGAAGGCTGGTGGTTCAAACCCACCAGCCACTCCTCGGAAGGAAGGTTGTGCAATCCTACTTCCATAGTGATACTGCCTCGGAAACCCAAGGAGGGGTCGCTATGAGTCGGGGCCAACTCGACAGCAAATAACAACAACAACATTGAATTCCTTATTCCTTATTCCTTCTTCAGCAATCTCTTTGCTGGTATAGAGGAACCCAGCTGATTTTTGGATGTTGTTCTTATATCCTGCCACGATGCTAAATCTCTCAAGTAGATTTTTGACTGAGGAGTGGCTGGTGGTTTTGAACCTTCTAGTTAGCAGTCAAATGCAACTGACATAACTCTTTTTTTTTAAGATTGTGCTTAGCTACTACTTGAAAGGGGCTTGTGAGGGATTAGGGGACAAATATGGAAACAGGAAGGAGGTAATTTCAATAGTCTAGGGAGATTGAAGTAAAATACTGTCACTGATGGGATAATATCCATATGTCTACAAGGAAGATCAATTAATATGAATGACTATTATTCAAATTTATGCACCAACCACCAAAGCAAAAGATGAGTAAATTGAATATTTTTATAAACTTCTGAAGTCTGAAATTGACTGAATGTACAATCAAGATGTGTTAGTTATCAATGGTGACTGGAATGCAAAAGTTGGAAACAAAGAAGAATCGCCGGTAGTTGGAAAATTTTGTCTTGGTGACAGAAATAATGCTGGAGATCACATGATAGAATTTTGCAAGACCAATGACTTATTCATTGCAAATATATTTTTTCAAAAACACAAATGGTGGCTATAAACGTGGACTTCACCAGATGGAATACACAGGAATCAGATTGACTACATCTGTGGCAAGAGGTGTTGGAAAAGCTAAATACCTTCAGCCAAAACAATGCCAGGAGCTGATTGTGGAACAGACCATCAACTGCTCATATGCAAGTTTAACTTGAAATTGAAGACAATTAAAACAAGTCCATGAGAGTCAAAATATGATCTTGAATTTATCCTTCCTGAATTTAGAGATCATCTAAAGAATAGAATTGATGCATTGAACACCAATGACTGAAAACCAGAAGAATTGTGGAATGACATCAAGAACATCATCCTTGAAGAAAGCAAGAGGTCATTTAAAAAGATGTGAAAAAAGAAAGACCAAAATGGATGACAGAAGAGACACTGAAGCTTGCCCTTGAGCAGAGCGTAGCCAAAGCAAATGGAAGAAATAACAAGATAAAAGAGCTGAACAGAAGAGTAAAAAGAGCAGCACAAGCAGACAAAGCCAATTGCTATAATTAAATGTGAAAAGACTTGGAGTTAGAAAACCAAAAGGGGAGAACACAGTTAGAATTTCTTAAGTTGAAAGAACTGAGGAAAGAGAGTGGCAAGATGACGGACTAGCAGAAAGACTGCACAGACCCTCTTCAACAAAGAAAAGGGAAACCAATTAACACAGACACGGAAGATAATCCTGGACTCCTGAGCCTTGAAGGGAAGGATATAGAAGTGGACTAATCCCAAACTAGCAGAAGAATTTGTGTGAAAATACCAAAAAAAAGGAGACAGATGGAGCTGCAGTCTGGCAGCGATCCTGAGTGATCCTGAAGGCACAGACAGCTTGGAGATTCCTGAGTGGTGGTAAGACTTAAGAATTAACCTAAAAATCACCCTCCTAGCCAGGGACTGCACAGAGGACTGTGCACGGTTGCTGGGGAACAACCAGAGAAGGTGAAGAGAAAGGTGGGCTGAGCTGTGGACTTTTGCCGGTCCAGAGGATGCCGCCATTTTGAAGATTTAAAAAGTGGCTTGACTATTTTGTATATGTAAAGAGACAGCACTCTTGCAGATTCCTGGGGCTTAAGAACACGTTCTGCTTTCCAGCAACCCCAAGCACACTCGGGACCTGCAAGACTGACAAGGTATGGACAAATCACCCTTGGCTACTCTTCACAGTTAATAGAGATCTAAATACAACACCATGATGCCTTGGAAAAAACAGACCATCCCAGTCCACACAAAGAAGCAAGATAAAGTGGTAGAAACAAGGAAGCAGGATACAGACCCAGAACACATCCCTGAG
>NW_006927499.1:2489-3084 GCF_000298275.1 Orycteropus afer afer | reverse complement strand
ATATGATGGTGAAATTAGGAGATTTCCAGATAAGCAGAAACTAAGGGAATTTGTTAAAACCAGACCAATCTTACAAGAGATATTAAAGGGAGTCCTTTGAACAGAGAACCAAAAATAGCAAATAACAACCAACCATTAATACACAAGATGACACCACCCAGAAACTACAGCTATGGACATATCCAAAGTAAAATGAGCTTACAAGATTGTAAACAGGGAACCAGAGACATCAGTTGGCAAGTAAGGATAACTACAAACAAAAAGAGGTAAAAGACTGTGTAGTTACAGAACTTCTAAATGGTGAGGAAGTTAAGGGAGTTGCAAGATAGAATTGACTGTTACATTATGCTGAGTGAAATAAGTCAGTCAGAAAAGAACAAATATTGTATTACTCTGTTATTGTAAAAGTTAAGGAAAGGTTTAACTATAGAGGAAATTTTCTTTGTTGGTTACCAGGGGTGGGAGGGGAGGGGAGGGAACGTTGTTAGATAGATAGAGATGAGTATTGATTTGGGTGAAGAGAAGGGCAATGTGCCAAATGTGAGTGACCAATATGGAAGCATTGAGGATAAGAAAGACATAGAGAGGTACATGG
>NW_006927499.1:0-1724 GCF_000298275.1 Orycteropus afer afer | reverse complement strand
GTAAACTGTGGTCAATGACATGAGACAAAGTATATGTGAACTGCTGTATGGAAAGTGAATTTGCTCTGTAAATCTTCACCCAAATCACAATAAAAAAGAAAGAAAGAAAGTACTGAGGAAAATATTTAAGCCTCAAATTGCTTGATTCTATTGAAATATTGAAAGATTCCATGGGCAAAATATTGAATGGTGCAGGAAGCATCAAAAGAAGATGGAAGATGGAAGGCACTGTACCAAAAAGTACTGGTAGATCTTCATCCATTTCAGGAGGTGGCATATGATCAAGAACCAATGATAATGAAGGAAGAAGTTGAAGCTGCACTGAAGGAACTGCCGAAGAACAAGTCTCCAGGAATTGACCGAATACCCATTGACGTGTTTCAACAAATGGATGCCTTGCTGGAGGCACTCACTTGGTTATGCCAAGAGATTTGGAAGACAATTACCTGGCCAATGAACTGGAAGAGATCCATATTTGTACCCATTCCAAAGATAGGTGATCCCACACAATATGGAAATTATCGAGCAATATGATTACTATTGCATTCAAGTGAAATCTTACTGAAGATAATTCAAAAATGGTTGCAGTAGTATATTGACAGAGAACTTCTGGAGGTGCAAACTGGATTCAGAAGAGGGTGTGGAACAAGGGATATCATTGCTGATGTCAGATGGATCTTGGCTCAAAGCAGAAAATACCAGAAAGATGTTTCATTGTGTTTTATTGACTATGCAAAAGCATTTGATTATGTGGATTACAATAAATTGTAGACAACATTGAGAAGAATGGGAATTCCAGAACACTTAATTGTACTCATGAGGAACCTATACATAGACCAGAAGGTTGTCATTCAAACAGAACAAGGGGACACTGCATGGTTTAAAATCAGGAATGGTGTCCATCATGATTGTTCCCTTTCATCATACCTATTCAATCTATATGCTGAGCAAATAATCTGAGAAGCTGGACTATCTGAAGAAGAATGTGGCATCAAGATTGGAGGAAGAATCATTAAGAATCTGTGATACACTGACAACACCACTTTGCTTGCTGTAAGTGAGGATGACTTGAAGCATTTCCTGACGAGTATTGAAGAATACAGTCTGCAGTGTGGATTACATCTCAATACAAAGAAAACAAAAATCCTCACAACTGGACCAATGGGCAGCATCATGATAAATGGAAAAAAGATTGAAGTTATCAAAGACTTCACATTGCTTGGTTCTACTATCAATGTTAATGGAAGCAGCAGTCAGGACATCAGACATCATATAGCACTGGACAAGTCGGCTGCAAAAGACCTCTTTCAAATGCTGAGGAGCAAATATGTTTTCTTGAGGACTAAGGTGTGCCTGACACAAGCCATGAGATTTTCAGTCACCTCATATGAATGTGAGAGCTGGACAATGAATAAGGAAGACAGAAGAAGAATTGATGCTTTTGAGTTGTGGTGCTGGCGAAGAATGCTGAAAGTACCATTGACTACTAAAAGAACTAACCAATCTGTCCTGGAAGTGCAGCTAGAAGGCTCCTTGGAAGTGAAAATGGCCAGACTTTGTCTCACCTACTTTGGTCATTGTGATAGTTGAAGATCTGTCAACTTGGCTGGACTTCACTTGTGAGTGTTGTTTCTCATGATGGATCACATGACTATGTCCTAAGCGGCCGGTCAGTCTAGGGGGAGTTTCCCCAGGGGTGTGGCCTACCTGTAATACTATCCGAG
>NW_006927498.1:7283-8012 GCF_000298275.1 Orycteropus afer afer | reverse complement strand
GAACCATCCTTGCATACCTGATATGAACCCCACTTGGTCATGATGAATGATTTTCTTGATATGTTGTTGCAGTCTATCGGCTAGGATTTTGTTGAAGAGTTTTGCATCTATATTCATGAGGGATATTCATTGGTAGTTTTCCTTTTGAGTGATGTCTTTGCCTGGTTTGGGTATTAAATTATGCTTGCTTCATAAAATGAGTTAAGGAGGATTCCATCCTTTTCTATGTTTTTGCATAGTTTGAGTAAGATTGGTATCAGTTCTTCTGTGAACGTTTTGTAGAATTCTCTGGTGAAACTGTCTGGGGCAGGACTTTTTTTACTTGGTAATATTTTGATGACCTGTAAAATTTCTTCTTTTGTGATGGACCTGTTCAATTTTTCCACATCAGCCTGTGTTAGTTTAGGTAAGTGGTGTGTTTCTAGATATCTGTCCATTTCTTCCAGATTTTCAAATTTGTTGGAGTACAGTTCTTCATAGTATACTGATATTATCCTTTTTTTTTTTTTTTCCGTTGGTTCTGTTGCGATGTCACCCATTTCATTTCTTATTTCTGTTATTTGTATTCTTTCACTCTTTTCCTTTGTTAAATTTGTGAGTGGTTTGTCAACTTTATTGATCTTTTCAAAAAACAAACTTCTGGTCTTGTTGATTTTTTCTATACCCCTTCTATTTTCTGTTTCATTGATTTCTGCTCAAATCTTGATTATTTCCTTTCTTCTGGTGACT
>NW_006927498.1:4801-5518 GCF_000298275.1 Orycteropus afer afer | reverse complement strand
GGATGGTGTACCAGTCGCTAGGACTGATTGTTTCCATTAATTTTGGTTTTCTTCTTTCTTCTTGATGAGGAGAGACCTCTTTCTTCTTTTTTAATGTTTGCATGTATTGCTATAAATTGGTCTCTGATCACTGCGTTTGTTATGTCCCAAAGATTTTGGTATGTTCTGTTTTCATTCTCGTTTGATTCAAGAATTTTTTTAATTTCAATTTTTATTTCTTCTCTTATCCAGTCTTTCTCAAGGAGGATAATGTTCAGTTTCCATGTGTTTACTCTTTTTCTGTTGTTCTTCCTATTGTTGATTTCTAATTTGATAGCATTTTCATCTGAGAAGATACTTTGCACTATTTCAATGCTTTTAAATTTATTTATACTTGTTTTATGGCCTAACGTATGGTCTCGTGGAAAATGTTCCATGTGCACTGGAGAAGAATGTATGTTGTGCTACTGTTGGGTGAAGTGCTCTGTAGATGTCCATAAGGCCAACTTGGTGGAGTGCATTGTTTAGGTCTTCTGCATCTTTGTTGAGTTTCTTTCCAGTTGTTCTATCTTTCAAAGGAAGTAGTATATTAAAGTCTCCCACTATGATGGTGGAGTCATCTATTTGGCTTTTTAACTCTTTTCAAGTCTGATTTATGTATTTTGGAGCTTTTTCTTTGGGTGCATAAATATTTATTATGGTTATATCTTCATGTTCAATTGATCCTTTAATCATTAT
>NW_006927498.1:0-3713 GCF_000298275.1 Orycteropus afer afer | reverse complement strand
GGGTATATAATTCTTGGTTGAAAATTTTTCAGTTTCAGAGTTTTATATATACCATCCCATTGCCTTCTCTCTTGTATGGTTTCTGCTGAGAAATCAGATTTTATTCTTACTGGCTGTCCTTTGTAAGTAACTTTTTGTTTTTCCCATGCTGCTTTCAGGATTCTGTCTTTGTGTTTAGTTTTGGTAAGCTTGATGATGATATGTCTTGTTGATTTTCTTTTAGGGTCTATTCTGTTTGGGGTTTGTTGGACTTCCTGAATGGATATATTCTCATCTTTTATCATATCGGGGAAGTTCTCCTCCAACAGATATTAGACAATTTTCTCAGTGCTATTATTTTT
Source organism: Orycteropus afer afer (assembly GCF_000298275.1). Classification (NCBI taxonomy): domain Eukaryota; kingdom Metazoa; phylum Chordata; class Mammalia; order Tubulidentata; family Orycteropodidae; genus Orycteropus; species Orycteropus afer. The sequence goes on along the minus strand of NW_006927498.1, from coordinate 3,372 downwards.
CTCTTCCTATTCTGGAATTCCAATAACACGTAGGTTATTCTTTTTGATGGTATCCCACATGAACCTTAGGCTTTCTTCATTTTGTTTTGATATTTTTCTGTTTGATCCCTTTCCAAAGAAGTATTCAGGTATTTTTCTTCAATCTCATTAATTTTGTCTTCATTACATCAATTCTACTCTTTTGTTCTTCTGATGTGTTATCTATTTCTGACAATTTAGTATTAGTCTTCTGGATTTCTGTCTGTAGATTTAGAATCATTTCTAATTTTTCATTTATTTTGTAATTTTGTTCTTGTATTTTCTGCCAAAATTCTTTTAAGGATTTTTCTGTGTTTTCTTTGGTCTATCTCTTAATCCCTTGAAGATACCTAAATATATTCTTTTGAATTCCTTGTCAGAGAGTTCCAATGCTGCTTCCTCCTCAGGGCTGTGTTCTGGGTCTGTATCCTGCTCTCTTGTTTCTACCACTTTATCTAGCTTCTTTGTGTAGGCTGTGATGGTCTGTTGTCTCTGAGACATTGTGGTATTGTATTTAGATCCCTGTTAATTGTTTGCAAAGAGCAGCCAAGGGTGATTCAGGCTATTCTTTTTTTATTTTTTTTTAATCATAGGCTCGTTGGTGGAGAAGGAGGGGGTGGTTCTCACTTAGTAAGTGAAGTTGCAGGAGGTCTGTGTGTAGTTGTATATTATGGGGACTGTTGCTGTCTCCCACTCAGCTAGACAAAAATTAAAATTGAATAACCATCAAAAAACTAAAGGCACATGGACAAAAGTAAATCATGTAATCACATAGGAACAGTAACTAAAAAAAGAAAAAAGAGAGGAAGAATAAAACAAGAAACCTTGTAATATCTGGGGATAGGGCACTAAGAGAAAAAAGGCAGAGAAGGAGAATACTGAAGGAAAAAATGGGAGAAATGCAAAAAGAAAAAAAGGAAAGGGGTTAACCATGAGAAAAAAGGGGAAAAAAAAGAATTTAAATTAAAAAAAAAGAAATTTAACCAGAACAGGGAAAAGAAAAAAAAGCTATGAACTAGGACCTGGGAGGGGAAGAATAAAGAATAACAGTAAAAAGGACAGAAGTATTAATAACAATAGTAGTTTTAAAACAGACAAATGCAAGCAAACTAAACATCAGAGAAAAGAAAGAGAAAAAGGAAAAAAATAAAAAGAAAAAAATTGGTGGAGGACAGGGCAGGGCACCCAGGCTCTGTCCAAGCACACAGACTGGGTTGGAGTTCCTGTGGTCCCAGAAGGTGGGTGGGAGTGGGGGATGGCTACACCAAGGTGTGTGGGGTATAAGAGTAACAAGAGGATTGTCACACCTTTTCAGTCGTGCAGGTCCGGAGTGCCCTTGGGGTTACTAGCAAGCAGAACCTGTTCTTAAGTCCGTGGAATCTGGTAAAGCACTGTCTCTAAATATCCAAAATTGTCAAGCTGCTTGTAAACATTCAAAATGGTGGCGCCCTCTGGACAGGCAAAAGTCCACAGCTCAGCCCATCTTCCTCTTTACCACTGCTTCCCCTTTTATTCCCCAGCCACCAGGGCAGCCTCCATGCAGTCCCTGGCTGGCAGGGCTGATTTTTAGGTTAATTGTTAGGTCCTACCACCACTCGGCAATCTCCAAGCTGTCTGTGCCATCAGGATTGCTCAGGATTGCTGCCAGACTGCAGCTCCGTATGTCTTCTTTTCTGGTATTTTCATGCAAATTCTTCTGCTAGTTGGGGTTTAGTCCACTTCTATATCATTCCCTTCAAAGCTCAAGGGTCCAGGATTATCTTCTATGTTTGTGTTAATTGGTTCCCTTTTTCTTTGTTGAAGAGGGTCTGTGTGGTCTTTCTGCCTAGTCCACCATCTTCATGTCATTTGGTTTCTTGACTGCTGCTTCCATGGCACTGATTGTGGACTCAAGTAGAACGAAATCCTTGACAATTATAGTCTTTTCTCCATTTATCATGATATTGTTTATTGGTCCAGTTGTAAGGGTTTTTGCTTTCTGTATATTAAGATGTAATCCATTCCAAAGGCTGTATAGTCTTTGATCTTTTTTGATCAATAAGTGCTTCAAGTCCTCTTCACTTTCAGCAACCTAGGTCATGTCTTCTGTGTATACAAAAACCAAACACACTGCCGTCGAGTTGGACCTGACTTATAGCGACCCCTCCTTGGGTTTCTGAGGTGGTATCACTATGGAAGTAGATTGCTCAACCTTCCTTCCGAGGAGTGGCTGGTGGGTTTGAACTGCCAGCCTTCTGGTTAGCAGTCAAGTGCCTTAGGCACTACGTTACCAGAGCTCCTGTTTGTGTATGTTGTTGTTGTTGTTATTTGCCATCAATTCAGACCCGACTCATAGCAACCCCTCCTTGGCTTTCTGAGACAGTATCACTATGGAAGTAGACTGCTCCATTAATAGGTTGTTAATAAGTCTTCCTCCAATCCTGCTGCTGCATTCTTCTTCTTATAGTCCAAATTCTTGTATTAATCAGCATAAACTTTTAATTGATGTGGCAAAAGGATATAACCCTAATGCACATCTTTTCTCCTCCAAGGGACTATAATAATGTATATTTTAGAAGTCTTAAATGTGTTCTATATGTCACTTATACCCTTTTTATTTATTTTTTCATTTTCTTTACTTTCCATACTTTGTAAAAATATTTTATGCTGCCCTATTTTTTTCTCACTATCTTCTGTTGTGTCTTTCTGCTAAATTTTTACATTCATTTATTGAATTTTTTAGTTCTAGAGTATCTCTATGAATCAGGACTGACTTGATGGCAGTGGGTTTGGTTTGGTTTCTAGAATATTCATTTGATTCTTTTTCTAGATTCTAGTTATCTGATAAAATTCTCAATTTTATTACCTATTTTCTGGTCCATATTAATTACAGTTATTTTAAATATAATGTAAAAATACAATGTAACATTTAATTACTGTTAGAATATCTGCGTCATCTGTGAGAATGCTTCTATTATCATTTTTTTTCCCACTTTTGGTACTATATATTGGAATACTTGTTAATTTTTAAATTAAATGATGGTTATTATGTATGAGAAATCATAGATTCATTAGGCAACATGCTTGCACAAAAAATATTCTTGTCTATGGGCAGCTAGTGAAAGGATCTGTCATCTTAATACTCATAGGGTGTGAGCCAAGTTGAGGCTGCATTTGGGTAGGTTTTGGTTTACGTTTGTTTTGTCATCACTTAAAAGGTGTAACTCTGTAGTAGTTTCATCTTAAAGCTTTCAATGTTTACTCAGAACTCTCTTTTTAAAAATGCTGAACTCCCATGCAGTATTTGTCCCTTCAGCACCATGAAACCAATGTGTTCTGCCCTCTTTTTCAATCCTCAATTTTTTTTTTTTTTTT
>NW_006927497.1:5528-8089 GCF_000298275.1 Orycteropus afer afer | reverse complement strand
GGTGCATCTCGCTGGGTTTTAAACACCAGAGGCTCAGCCTCAAAACTCACGTCTACATGTCACCACAGTAGGACAAACCGACAGACAATCACCCTAAGATACCCTTTTAACGTGGAACTGAAGCCACTCCTGGAGGCCACCTTTCAGCCAAACAGTTGTTCTTGTTGTTGTCAAGTGCCATCAAGTTGTCACCAACTCAAAGCGACCCTATGCACAGCAGAACAAAACACTGCCTGGTCCTGCGCCAGCTCCACGATTCTTGCTACACTTGAGTCCATCGCCGCCACCACCATGTCAATCCACCTCATTGAGGGCTTTGCCCTCTTTTGTCAACCCTCCACCTTACCAAGCATGACATCCTTCTCCAGGGAATGGTCCCTTCTGACAACATAACCAAAGTATGTGAAACGAAGTCTGGCCATTCTCGCCTCCAAGGAGCATTCTGACTGCATTTCCTCCAGGACAGACTTGTTAGTTCTTTTAGCAGTCTATGGTACTTTCAGCATTCTTTGCCAACACCACAGCTCAAAAACATCAACTCTTCTTCGATCTTCCTTATTCATTGTCCAGCTCTCACATGCATACGAGGCAACTGAAAATACCACAGCTTGTGTCAGGCACACCTTAGTCCTCAAGGAGACATCTTTGCTCTTCAGCACTTGAAAGATTGATTTGCCCAGTGTTATATGTCATCTGATGTCCTGATTGCTGCTTCCATTGGCATCGATTGTAGAACCAAGCAATATGAAGTCTTTGACAATTTGAATCTTTTCTCCATTTATTGTAATGCTGCTTATTGGTCTAGTTGTGAGGATTTTTGTTTCCTATATATTGAGATGTAATCCATACTGCAGACTGTATTCTTCAATCTTCATCAGTAAGTATTTCATGTTGTTCTCACTTTCAGCAAGCAAAGTTGTGTAGTCAGCGTATTGCAGGTTGTTATCGATTCTTCCTCCAATCCTGATGTCACGTTCTTCTTCATATAGTCTAGTTTCTCAGATTATTTGCTCACCATACAGATTGAATAAGTATGATGAAAGGATTCAACCCTGATGCACTCCCTTCTTGATTTTAAACCATGCAGTGTTCTCTTTTTCTGTTTGAACGACAGCCTCCTGGCCAAACAGTAGACTGGCCTATAAAATAAACAGTAATACCCATGAGAAATGTGATTCTTTAAACAACCAACTATATGAGACCAAACGGGCAACACTTACACAAAAGCAAAGATGAGAAGGCAAGTGGGGGCAGGGAAACTGGATGGTTGTAAACTGGGTAGGTGGAACGGATATGGTGAGACAGCAGACACATTCTGGTGATTGTAACCAATGTCACAGATCAATCTGTATATGAATTTTCTAATAGGAATCTAGTTTGCTGTGTAAACCTTCACCTAAAACACAATCAAATATTAAAAAAAAAAAAAAAAAAAAGAAGACATCACGCATCGGTTAAACTAGAGTGAGCCAGGACTACAAGATAAAGTATGGAATTTATAACATATTTTATTTTTAGAATGACTCATTGTTTGGAAAGCATTTCCCCGTGTTTTCTCTTTTGGTTCTCACCCCAGTGGGGCAACAGAACTAATATCCCCCTTTTAAAATGAAGAAATGGAGGTTAAGAGGCTTATAAGGTTATTCAGCAGGTTGTGTAGCTAATGAGGAATTTAGCCCAGATTTTCTGATAAAAAGACAAGGTCTCTTCCCTACCCTTCAAATGAGAATATCGGCCCTAAAACTTTTGCACAGACCAGATCCATTAGAAGTTTGTTTTTTTTGTTGTTTTTTTTCCTGACTTCCCACCAATTGTTTTTTGCTTTTACTTCATTAATTAAAATTTCTATTGTTATTTGCTTACTTCTAAAATTACTTGAGGTCATTTACAAATAACACATAAAGAGAAAACCGAAGGAGTAAATACTTCTTGCACAGAGTTGATCATATTACAACATTGGGCAATAAATTTCGTTCATATTTTTCTGGCAGCGAAGGTGAAAAGAGAAACGTGATAGGCTACAGAGGTTTCACTTTTGGACAAGAGAGGGCATACATTGCCTGAAACTAAATTCAAAAGGGAATTTATCACACTGATCTGTTATTCCACTTGACACTGTGATCAATATCTGCAATCATGCTTGTGCAAAAAATATTCTCATAGCAACCCAGTATGTAAACATAGATGGTTGATAGAAGAATATTGTGTCACACTTTGCCTTCATGTTGGTGAATACACTTAAGCAGTAGGCTTAGGAAATATGGTCCAGGAACCTTGCTCTCGAACCCCTTTATCAGGTTAAGGGATAGATTTGAGAAGTACACGTGAATCGATGGTTAATTCATCTGCAGGACTGTCTTAATCTCAAGGAGTAGAAATATTTACTTATATTATTTACTGCTATCATTACTATATATTTATATTTTTACTGTGATTATTCATTTATGTTGACAGGCTCCATCAGCCACATGTAGTACAAATATTCTGTCTTGTCAATTAAAGTAGGGGCTTTGGGTATCTGCTATTAGGGGAGTAAGGAATGCAAACATAATGTTATAAAA
>NW_006927497.1:2863-3883 GCF_000298275.1 Orycteropus afer afer | reverse complement strand
CTTTGCATAGTCAATAAAAACACAGGTAAATATCTTTCTGGTATTCTCTCATTTCAGCCAAGATCCATCTGACATCAGCAATGATACCTCTTGTTCCACGTCCCCTTGTCCTCTTCTGAATCCTAATTGAATTTCTGGCAGTTCCCTGTCAATGTACTGCTGTCAATGTACCATTTTTTAACTATCTTCACTAAATCTTTACGCTGTGCCTAACGCACTTCACTGCTAACCAGAAGGCTGATGGTTCAAACCCACCAGCCACTCCTCAGAAGGAAGGTTGGGCAATCTACTTATATAGTGATAAACCTAAGGAGGCGTCACTATGAGTCGGGTCCGACTTGATGGCACATAACAACAACAACAACAAATCTTTACTAGTGTGTGATATTGATATTATCCAATAATTTCCTCATTCTGTTGGATCACCTTTCTTTGCCATGGGCACAAATATGGATCACTTCCATTCTGTTTTTCAGGTGGCTGTCTTCCAAATTCTTTGGCATAGATGAACGAGTGCTTCTAGTGTTGCGTCATTGGCTGAAACATCTCAGTTGGTATTTCATCAATTTTTGGAGCCTTGTTTATCACCAGTGCCTTCAGGGCAGCTTAGACTTCTTCTTTCAGTACCATTAGTTCCTGATCAAATGCTCCCTTTTGAAATGGTTGAACGTTGACCGATTCTTTTTGGTGCACTGACTTTGTTTATTCCTATTATATTCCCTTGATGCTACCTATGTCCTTCAATACTTTGCCCATAGAGTCCTTCAATATGGGAAATCGAGGCTTACATTTTTTACTCAGTTCTTTCAGCTTAAGAAACGCCGCATGTGTTTTCCCTTTCGGTTTTCTAACACCAGATCTTTGCACCTTTCACTATAATACTTTGCTTTCTGGAGCCGCCCTTTGAAATCTTCTGTTAACCTCTTTGGCTTCATCATTTCTTCCATTCACTTTAGCTACTGTACATTCAAGAGCAAGTTTCAGACTCTCTTTTGACATCCATTTTGGTCTTTTTTTTTT
>NW_006927497.1:0-498 GCF_000298275.1 Orycteropus afer afer | reverse complement strand
AGATCTCTTAATCCAGGAACTATTCCTCCACCAAAGCAAAAGCTTACTATATAAGAGAGAACAATATGGAACAAAACTCAAAATTACTTTAAAAAAAAAAGGTACCAGGTTTGCTGGTCTGATAGAACCTGGTGGAACCACTGAGATTGTGGTCCCTTAGCTGCCCTTCAGGTCTGGAATTGAACCCACACCTGTAGCTTCCAGCCAAACAAAAGACAGGCATATGAGTTGAACATTTACCTGAGGTAAATAGACTCCTTGGAGAGAACAATCATGGAGAAAGAAGGGCTGTTTATGCACAGGGAAACAGCTCAGGGGGCAGGAGTACATAGGAGGGAAGGACACAGGGAAGAGGTAACTATGGGGAGGAAGTGAGAGGGGAGCTGTCACATTGTGGGAGATTATAGTCAAAGTCATGAGACAAAGTGTATGCGTGCTGCTATATGGAAAGTGAATTTGCTCTGTAGACTTTCACCCAAATCACAATAAAAACTAAAA
>NW_006927496.1:981-7003 GCF_000298275.1 Orycteropus afer afer | reverse complement strand
GAGTTCCAATTCTGCTTCTTCCTCAGGGATGTGTTCTGGGTCTATATCCTATTCCCTTGATTCTACTGCTTTATCTTGCTTCTTTGTGTGGCCTGTGATGGTCTGTTATTTCTGAGACATTATAACGTTGTTGTTTTTAGATCTCTTTTAACTATTCATGAAGAGCAGTTAAGTGTGGGTCAGGCTCTTCTTATTGGTCATACATCGTTGGCCATTTGGTGCAGAAGGAAGTGGTGGCTCTCACTCAGTAACTGGAGCTGTGGTAGTTGTGGGTATGTTTGTGTCATATGGGCATGGATGCTGTCTCCCATTCATTTAGACAGAAATAAGAGTTGAAAAGTTATATTAAAAAGTAAAAGCAAGTGGACAAAAACACAGCACATAAACACACAAGAACAATCACCAAAAAAAGAAAGAAAAAAAAAAAAAAAAAAAAACACCACAATATCTAATAAGGGTGTAAGAAGAGAAAAGGGGCAGAGTAGGAGAATAGTTAAGGGGAAAAAAAAAGGTGGGAATAATCCCAGAAGAAAAACAAAGAATAGAGTTAACCATGAGAAAGAGAGTAATGGGAACCAGGAATAGAGAAGAACAAAAAAGCTGAATGTTAGAACTTGGGAATGGAAGAAGAAAGAATAATAATAAAAAGGATGAAAATATATAATAATAATTTTTAAACAGACAAAAATAAACTCAAAACATAAGAAAGAAAGAAAAAAAATCTGAGTAGGGCAGGGCACCCAGGCTCCATTGGAGCATGCAGACTGGGATGGAATTCCTGCTAGCCCGGAAGGTGGGTGGGAATGAGGGATGGCTACACCTCCATTCACGAAGAGGGTGTGGGATATAAGAGTAACAAGGGGAATATCTCACCTTTCCAGTCTTTCATGCCTGGAATGTCTTTGCCGTCCCCGGTAAGTGGAGCTAACTCTTAGGTCCCTGGAATCTGAGAGAATGCTGTTGATATAAATATCCAAAATGATTGAACTACTAGTAGACATTCAGAATGGCTGAGCCCTCCAGGCAGGCAAAAGTCCACAGCTCAAGCTGTCTTCCTCTTTGCTGTTTCCCTTTTCATTCACCAGCCACCAGTGCAGTCTTCCATGCATCTCCTGGCTAGCAGGGCCAATTTTTTAGGTTAATTTCTAAGTCCTAACACCACTTGGCAATACCCAAGCTCTTAGTGCCCGCAGGATTGCTGACAAACCCAAGCTCCCTATGTCTCCTTTTTTGGTGTCTTCATGCAGGTTCTTCTATGAGTTGTAGTTTAGTCCACTTCCTTTCAAAGCTCAGGGCTCCAGGATTATCTTCTGTATCTATATTAATTGGTTCCCCTTTTCTTTGTTGAACTGGGTCTGTTTTATGCAGTTTGTGTGTCTATTCTGCCATCTTACTGGAACTCCCATCAATAATATTCTTCAAGACTAAAGAACATTGTGTTAAGAATAAGCTCTGTTATTTTCTGACATATAAATTATATTTATTTTATTTTACTTATTTTTCTTTTCATCAATTTTATTTTTCCCTTTTAAATGTAAAACTTGAAGATGAAAAACTAGAGTCTAAGTTTAAATTAAAAATATAAGCAGTAAGGTCCTTTACAAAAGGAAATTGTTTTTCCTAAAACAAATGTCCAGGGATCCTGAATGTGGCTAATAATAATGACTGCATTCCTGACTTTACTTTGAAGCATATCCTCAGAGTCTTATTTTTCTTTTCTATATCTTGATTTTGTAATATTTTTTTCCATCCCATTTCGTTTTTCATTTCTTATATGGTCTGGTATATTTATAAATTTCTTATTATGGTTTTCTTATAGCACTGTTCCAAATTAAATCTTAATAGTATACTTTTCTTTCCATATAAGCTATAATTCAATAACATTTTTCATAACATATCCATTTCACAAATAAAAGACCCAAGTTATGTATTTTAACAAGAACAAAAGTGTTTTACACTGAGATTGTAGATAATGAACTTTTACTCTCTCTCTATTTCATTTGCTTGAAATTAAAATAATAATAATAATAATAATAATAATGTTAAATTTTCTGTAAAATTTGATTATTTGTTCTACTTTAACAACCAGGAGAAAAACAATACTTTGGAACTCAGTACAAAGACAGAGATGGAGGTGATGGTGGAGTTCTTTAAGAGACATTTAGCAGGAGGTGGCTATTAGTTTTGAAACCCCAAACAAGTTCTTTGGCTTGTGCTTGGGGTTTGTGAGACTCCTCAAGGCTGTTATCTTGACATACTAAAGTTCATCCAGTGCTTGGGTAGACATACAACAGACTTTTAGTTTTGCAACCTTTAGAAATTGTTTCAGGAATTTGAAATTGTGAAGTCAGTTCTATATATAGTTTTTTTTTTTTTTTTTTTTAATGTAGAAAGAACTAGTTATAAAGTCAATTAAACTGGAATTTATTTTTTGTAATAGAGTCAGAACCAGTGTAGTTAGATGACTGAAATATTTAATAGAGTTCCTCCTATCTATTTTACAGTAGAGATGACCTAGATAAACCTTTTACTTTCTTTCTACAGGAGGAATTTGCTTTGGGACTAGAATTCCAAAAGGTGGTCACAAAAGCACATATGTGCACAGTGTGTGCTTGTGCATGTGTGTGTGTGTATGTATTGTGTTATGGATTAATTTAAAATTCGTGACAGTTCTTATTATAATAGTGTTTGTTTCTTTGCTTTAGTGGAAGTTCCTGGAAGAGCCGTTCCTTTCATGCCTTTATTTTGATTTTGTTACTTGACCAATAATGCACATGTAGTTTTAGAACATATATAAACTCTAGATAAACAAAGGACAGCATTATCCATAAGCCCACCCCCTAAAGTGAATCACTGTTGGAAAAACCTGGAAGGCTGTCCAGTGGAATGCAACAGTTCCAAAATTTAACTTTTATAAAGAAAATAAATAAATAAATAATAATAATAATAAAAGTTCATCCATAAAATCAAAATCAGTTACCTTCAAGTCAATTTCGACTTATGATGAGTCCATGTATGTCACAGTATAACTGCATTCCAAGATTGATCTTTCTTTTCTTTTTTTCAGATTTTTTTGGTGACGATATATACACAGCAAAAAATATACCCATTAATCAATTTCTATATGTACAATTCAGTCCCATTGGTTACATTCTTCACATTGTATAATCAGTCTCACTGTCTCTACCCAAATTATTTCATCACCATAAGCTTAGACTCACTGCCTTCTATACTTAGAAGTTACTGTTGTCTATACTTTAGAGTTACTGTTGTCAATTTCATCTCACGAAAACAACTTTTTAAAAAGGTGCAATGGTCAAGGTAAACATTTTTTACTAATTTTACTAAATTGTTATTTGTTTTAAAGAGAACTTCAGGGGATAGTTTGGGTTCAAGATTGAAAGATTTCCTCAGAGAAACAGATTCAGGGGCTCTTCTTGTCTCAATGGGTCTAAAAAGTCTCCAATGCAAATAAACTTGAAATTGTGTTCTTTATTTTCTATCCTTTTGATCAGCATCCTCCTGTTGAGATTCTGATCAAAATATTCAGATCTCATGATAAAGGAAACAGTGTTTCATGGAGGCAATTAGATTTGCAGCACATTTTCTTCTCTGATTCCTGGGTCTCCTTCTTATTCTGTTGATGCAGGTGAATAGAGACCAATTGTTGTATCTTGGATTGACTCTTCCAACCTTTAAAGATGCCATCCACTACTCTCTGGCCTAGGAGACAGAACAGAAACACCAAGAATTATATTAAGCCAATTGACATGTTTGTCTCATGATGATATGACTCTAACACAATGAATCACAAAAAATAATTCCATGAGGTCTTTATTATACCAAAGTAGTATTAACAACTGTGTTATTTATTTACTTACTTATTTAGGTTTTGTTGATGCTCTCTCTCTCTCTCTCTCTCTCTCTCTATATATATATATATATATATATATATGAGCTCTGGCAGCATAATGCCTAAGGCACTTGACTGTTAACCAGAAGGCTGGTGGTTCAAACCCACCAGCCACTCCTCAGAAGGAAGACAGGGCAATCTACTTTCATAGTGATACTGCCTCGGAAACCTAAGGAGGGGTCGCTATAAGTCGGGTCTAACTCTACAGCACATAACAACAACCAGATAGATAGATAGATAGATAGATAGATAGATAGATAGATATAGATATAGATATAGATATAGATACACCAAACTCACTGCTGTTGAGTTGATTTGACTCACAGTGACCCCTCCTTGGGTTTCTGAGGCAATATCTCTATGGAAATAGATTGCCCAATCTTCCTTCTGAAGAGTGGCTGGTGAGTTTGAAATACCACCCTTCTGATTAGCAGTCAAATACCTAAGGGACTACTCTCTCTCTCTCTCTCTCTCTCTAGAGCACATAAACAATGGAGAAAACTCCATTGGAAGTTGTTTTGGATCACATTTTAATTATAGATCAATTGAGGTAATATTGCCATTTCACTATATTAAATTTTTCAATCTGCGAGTACAGATTGCCTTTTCACTTATTTAGGTCTGTTTTATTTTCTTGCAGCATATTTTAGTTGTCATTCTATTTTTGTCCTTTATACACCAGGTAAAAATTTCTCATTATTGATGTATAGATACAATACTGATTTTTATATACTGGTCTTTGACCTGCAACATTGCTGAATTCTTCTATGTGTTGTAGAAGCTCTCTTATGAATTATTTGAGTTTTTTTTTCTATATAGATGGGATCAAGGAGCTCTGGTAGCATAGTGCCTAAGACACTTGACTGCTAACCAGAAGGCTGGCAGCTCAAACCTACAAGCCACTCCTAAGAAGGAAGGTTGGGCAATCTGCTTCCATAGTGATACTGCCTTGGAAACCCAATGAGTTCTATGAGTCAGGTCTGACTCGATGGCACACAACAACAGTAACAACAACAACAACAACAGATGGGATCATGTCATGTGCAAATAGAGACAGTCTTTCTTTCTTTTCTTTTTTTTTTTTTTTTCTTGCATTATTCCTCTTGCTAGGACTTCCAGTATTCTATTGAATACAAGTGGTGATACCAGGAACCCTTTCTCATTCCTATCTCAAGACAAATGCTCTCAGATTTTCTCCATTTAATATACTGTTGTCTATTAGCTTTGCACATATTTCCTTATGTTGAAATTCCCTTCTGTTCCTATATTTTGGGTTTTCACCTTGGAAGTTGTTGGATATTATCAAATATGTATTCTGCATCTATTGAGATGATCATGGAGTGATTTTCTAATGTTGAACTCTCCTTATATTACTGGAATAAATCTCATTTGTTCATTCTTTTAAAAGAATATTACATATTAATATGTTGTTGGATTCTGTTGACTAATATTTTCTTGAGAATCTTTGTATCTATGTTTATGAGAGGCATAAGTCTGTAAAGAGCTCTGGTGGCTTAGTGGTTAAAAAATTTTCCTGCTAACCAAAAGGTCAGCTGTTTGAACCCTCAACAACTCACTGCCATCAAGTCAATTCAACTCATAATGATCCCTCTTTGGGTTTCTAAAGTGGTATCTTTATGGAAGTAGATTGCACAATCTTCTTCTGAGGAGTGGTTGGTGGGTTTGAACGGCCAGCCTTATGGAACCCAACTGCTGTTTAATGGGCAGAAGATGAGGTAGTTTGCTTCTGTAAATATTTACAGCCTTAGAAACCCTATGAGGCAGTCCTAGTCTGTCCTATAGGGTCACTATGATTTGTAACTTAGTGGCAGTGACTTTGTTTTTATGGCTGTTAGTCTGCAGTTTTTTGTTTTGTTTTGTTTCTTTTCATGTGATGTCTTTGTCTGGGTTTGGAAACAGGATCATTATGGCTTCATAGAATGAGTTAGGGGATATTATTAACTTTTCAATATTGGAAGAGTTTGAGCAGGATATTTGTCAGTTCTCTGAATGTTTGTTAATAGTTTCCAGGAAAGCCATCTGCTTCAGGGCTCTTTGTGTGTTGTTGACAGTTTCAAATTATTTTTTAAGATTTTTTTTTTTTTTTTT
>NW_006927496.1:0-581 GCF_000298275.1 Orycteropus afer afer | reverse complement strand
GTAGCTCTGGTCTTAGCTTTCTCTTCTTTCATTAGTCCCTCAAGTTTTAGAAGTGTTGATTTGAGATCTTTCTTATTTTTTTTTTATTAAAGTGTACAGTGATAATAAATTTCTCTCTTATGACTATCTTTGCTGTGTCTCATTGGCTCTGATATATTCTGTTTCCATTTCCAATCAATTCTATTTTATTTTTATTTTATTTATTTATTTTTTAATTTATTTATTTTATTGTGATTTGGGTGAAGATTTACAGAGCAAATTCACTTTCCATACAGCAGTTCACATATACTTTGTTTGAAGTTATTGACCACTGTTTACCACAACGCAACAGCTCCCCTCGCACTTCCTCCCCATAGTTACCTCATCTCAGTGTCCATCCCTCCATAGATTCCTGCCCCCTGAGCTGTCTCCCTGTGCATAAGCAGCCCTTCTTTCTCCCATGATTGTTCTCTCCAAGGTGTGTATCTACTTGAGGTAAATGCTTAACTCACATTCCTGTATTTCGTTTGGCTGGAAAACACAAGTGTGGGTTCAATTCCAGACCTGAAGGGCAGCTAGGAGCCATAGTCTCAGTGGTTCCA
>NW_006927495.1:6148-7130 GCF_000298275.1 Orycteropus afer afer | reverse complement strand
TTCTTTTTTTTGTTTGTTTTTTTGAGACTTTTAGCACATTATATTTCACTTTAGGACTACCATGAGGAATTTGTTCAGACAGAAGTCTCAATTCCAGCTCCTCATCCTGCACAGGCCCACAGCATATTTGAATTTTCTCCTGTCCTCTATAGTTCTAATTTCTCAGAATAGGTAAATGGCCTTAGAACATTGCGGGGCTTGCTTACCATTTGGGTTTCCTAATTCTTTACTTTGTATAGTTAATAGGTAAAGATTGGGGTTATACGCTACCATATATCAAAATATACTACAAACTCACAATTATCAAAACAGCATGGCATTAACTTAGGAAATGGCAAATAGATTAAAAAAGTAGAGTAAAAAAAAAATCACACTCATATGCACATATGTACACACTCATATAGTGTATCAAAATCCATACTACCTCAAAAATATCTTTCTCATTTCACTCACAATGCCTTCCATTACTGAAAACACATGGTTTCAATTAAAAAATCAGAGCAGAAAATAATTCAGTCTTCAAAGAGTTAAAATCCCTCCTGGTGGATACAGCTAAAGTTTGAGAACTATTGTTCTAGAATATTAATACCAAGGCAAGAAATAGACTGTGGAAACAAATAAATAAAAGAAAACAGCATTCATTGAAAAGAAAGAGAAAAAATGCTCCAGATGCACATGTTTTTGTTTTTTAAATTAAATTACTATTGTTTCAGTAACAACAACTACTACATGGCTCAAGCAATGAATAACGTTCAGTTACTAACAGAAAGATTGATAGTTCAAATACACCAGTGGCTCCACATAAGAAAAGACCTAACAACAACAAACATGGCTCAAGATGATCATAAAAAAAGAATGCTTAGGTAAATCCATCCACTGCCATCTAGTCGTTTCTGACTCATAGTGTCCTCCATTGGGTTTCCAAGGCAGCCCACCTTTATGGAAGTAGATTGCCTCATGTTCCTTCCACAGAGCAGCTGTT
>NW_006927495.1:1789-2964 GCF_000298275.1 Orycteropus afer afer | reverse complement strand
AAAGAACAGCAAGAAAAGCCCACAGTAACCAGAAAAAGGGAAATAATCAAGATTTGAGCAGAAATCAATGAAACAGAAAATAGAAGGACAATAGAAAAAATAAAAAGGACCCGAAGTTGGTTTTTTGAAAGGATCAATAAAATTGACAAACCACTGGCAAATTTAACAAAGGAAAAGAGGAGAGAATAAAAATAACATGAATAAGAAAGTAAATGACTGACATCACAACAGAACCAACTGAAAAGAAAAGGATAATATCAGGATACTATGAAGAACTGTACTCCAACAAATTTGAAAATCTTAAAGAAATGGACAGATTTCTAGAAACACACCACTTACCTAAACTAACACAGACTGATATGGAAAAGTTGAACATGTCCATTACAAAAGAAAAAATTGAACAGGTCATCAAAAAATTGCCAACTAAAAAAAAAGTCCTGGCCCAGATGATTTCACTGGAGAATTCTACCAAACATTCAGAGAAGAACCAATACCAATCCTACTCAAATTATTCCAAAACATAGAAGAGGATGGAATCCTCTCTAACTCATTTTATGAAGCAAGCATAACCTTGATACCAAAACCAAGCAAAAACATCACTCTAAAGGGAACTACAAACCAATATCCCTCATAAATATAGATGCAAAAATCTTCAACATAATTCTAGCCAATAGACTGCAACAACATATCAAGAAAATCATTCATTTTGACCAAGTGGGGTTCATATCAGATATGCAAGGATGGTTCAACATTGGAAAAACAATCAATGTCAACCACCACATCAATAAAACAAAGGAGAAGAACCACATGATCATATCAATTGATGCAGAAAAGGCATCCAATAAAATCCAACACCCATTCCTGATCAAAACTCCCAGCAAAATAGGAATAGAAGGGACATTCCTCAACATAATAAAGGACATTTATGCAACACCAATAGCCAACATTATTCTCAATGGAGAAAGACTGAAACCATTCCTCTTGAGAACAGGAACCAGACAAGGATGCCCTCTATCACCACTTCTATTCAGCATTATACTGGAAGTTCTAGTCAGGGCCATAAGGCAAGAAAGGGAAATCAAAAGCATCCAAATTGGTAAGGAAGAAGTCAAACTATCCCTATTTGCTGATGATATGATCCTTTACCTAGAAAACCCGAGATACTCAGTCAAAAA
>NW_006927495.1:0-1087 GCF_000298275.1 Orycteropus afer afer | reverse complement strand
ATACAGCCACAGTAGTCAAAACTGCCTGGTATTGGTTTAATGACAGATACACAGACCAATGGAATAGAATTGAGAAGCCAGAAATAGATCCATCTACCTATGGTCAGCTGATCTTTGACAAAGGCTCAAAATCCATTAAATGGGGAAGAGAATGTTTGTTTAATAAATGGTGCTGGAAAAACTGGAGACCCATTTGCAGAAAAATGAAACAAGATCTCTACCTCACACCATACACAAAAACGAACTCCAGATAGGTCAAACACTTAAATGTGAAACCCAAAACTATAGAGTTCCTCAAGGAAAAACTAGGGGGAAAATTTAGGGGCCCTAAAATATGGCATAAATAGACTATCAAGCATAACTCAAAATGCACAGACAGCAGAAGAGATACCAGATGATTGGGACCTTCTAAAAATTAATTTTTTTTCCTTTTTTTAAAAAAAAGATGACAGTGGTAGCCAGGCACCAATCTAGTTCTTCTGGTCTCATAGTCGTATAGGCTGCAGATCAGATGGTATACCAGTCACTAGGACTGAATGTTTCCATGAATTTTGGTTTTCTTCATTCATCTTTGCTCTGGATAAGGAGAGACCCATCATTGCATCTAGATGGCAGCTTGCTAGCTTTTAAGATCCCAGTCGCTACTTGCCAAAGTGGGAGATGGAACAATGTTTTATATAGTATGTTATGCCAATTGAGCTTGATGTCATCTGCAACTATGGTCCCAAGTCTGCAGGTTCAATGACTCAGTTGCTCTGAGTAGCTGGCTGTGACCAAGCAGTGACCACAACCTACCCCTTGTCAACTCTATTATACACCTGGGAATTCTGATCATTCACACAAACTTATAGGACCATTGTCTGCCAACCTTATGTATGTTCTTGGATACACTCCCCATTTCATAAACATACCTAATCATTCAGCCTGTCCACCCATCTATCCACCCATACACCCATGCTTGCCTTCAATGACAACACAGTACTGTATGTGCAAAAGGGTTCATATTGGTTGCCTGTACCTCCCATGTACCTCTATGTCTTTCTCATCCTCAATGCTGTCATATTGGTCACTCACATTTGGTACATTG
>NW_006927494.1:5231-6781 GCF_000298275.1 Orycteropus afer afer | reverse complement strand
TTGTAAACAGGGAACCAGAGACATCAATTGGCAAGTGAGGACAACTACAAACCAAAAAGAGGAAAAATACTGTGTAGTTACAGAACTTCTAAATGATGAGGAAGTCAAGAGAGTAGCAAGATAGAAAAGACTGTTCTAAACTTGAGGAGAAAATTATAAATCACAGGGTAACCTCAAAGAAAAATGATAAACCTTCACATCACAATAAAAAAGAAGACAAGCACAAATATTTATCAAATACTAAAGCAATAGCAACAAAGGAAATGATAACATGATTCAAAAACAAAATGAGCCAGCACAGAAAATTATATGGAACAAAGAAACCAGGGACACCATGAAAAAACACATTACAAAATGACAGCAACCATCGATAATTACACTGAATATCAAGAGACGGAGAGTTGCAGACTGGATAAGAAAACAAAACTCATCAATGTGCTGCCTACAAGAGACCAAAGAAACCAGGGACACCATGAAAAAACACTTTACAAAATGACAGCAACTTATCGATAATTACACTGAATATCAAGAGACGGAGAGTTGCAGACTGGATAAGAAAACAAAACTCATCAATGTGCTGCCTACAAGAGACACACCTTAGAGATAAAGACAAAAGTTAAAAATCAAAGGTTGGAAAAAGACATATCAAACAAATGGCAACCAGAATGGAGCAGGAGTGGCAATATTAATTTCTGATTAATTGTCTTTAAGACAGAAGCCACCATACGAGACAAGGAAGGACATTATATAATGATTAAAGGATCAATTGAACAAGAGAATATAACCATAATAAATATCCATGGACCCAATGAAAGAGACCCAAAATACATAAATCAGACTTTAAAAGAGTTGAAAAGCCAAATAGATGACCCCACAGTCATAGTGGGAGACTTTAGTATACCACTTTCAATGAAAGATAGAACAACTGGAATGAAACTCAATGAAGACACAGAAGAGCTAAACAATGCAATCCATCAACTTGACCTTATAGACATATACAGAGCACTTCACCCAACAACAGCACAATATACATTCTTTTCCAGTGCACATGGGACATTCTCCAGGACAGACTATATGTTAGGCTATAAAACAAGCCTTCATAAATTTAAAAACATTGAAGTACTGCAAAGCATCTTCTCAGATCACAATGCTGTCAAATTAGAAATCAACAATAGGAAGATCACAGAAAAAGAGCAAACACATGGAAACTGAACAACACCCTCCTTAAGACAGACTGGGTAAAAGATACAGTTAAAAATGAAATTCAGAAGTTCCTTGAATCAAACAAGAATGAAAAGAGAACATACCAAAATCTTTGGGACACAGCAAAATCAGTGATCAGAGGCCAATTTATAGCAATAAATGCACACAACAAAAAAGATGAAAGAGCCAAAATCAGTACGTTAAGCCAACATCTCCAACAATTAGAAAAAGAACAGCAATAAAAGCCTATATTCACCAGAAGAAAGGAAATAATAAAGATCTGAGCAGAAATCAATGAAACAGAAAATAGAAAGACAATAGAAAAAATCAACAAGACCAGAAGTTGG
>NW_006927494.1:4054-4891 GCF_000298275.1 Orycteropus afer afer | reverse complement strand
AAAAAATTACCAACAAAAAAAAGCCTGGTCCAGACGATTATACTGGAGAACTCTACCAAACATTCAGAGAACTGACACCAATCCTACTCAAACTATTCCAGAACATGGAAAAGGGTGGAATCCTCCCAAATTCATTTTATGAAGCAAGCATAACCTTGATACCTTGATACCAAAGGTCATTCAAAAAAGGCAAAGACGTCATTCAAAAGAAAGCTACAGACCAATATCCCTCATGAATATATATGCAAAATCTTCAACAAAATCTTGGCTAATAGACTCCAACAACACATCAAGATAATCATTCATTATTACCAAGTGGGGTTCATATCAGGTATTAAGGGTGGTTCAACATTAAAAAACAATCAGTGTCCTCCACCACATAAATAAAACAAAGGAAAAGAACCACATCATCATATCAATCGATGCAGAAAAAGCATTTGATAAAATCCAACATCCATTCCTGATCAAAACTCTCAGCAAAATAGGAATAGAAGGGACATTCCTCATCATAATAAAGGATGTTTATGCAAAACCAACAGCCAACGTTATTCTCAATGGAGAGAGACTGAAACCATTCCCCATGGGAACAGGAACCAAACAAGGATGTCCTCTATCACCACTTCTATTCAACATTGTACTGGAAGTCCTAGCCAGGACAATAAGGCAAGAAAGAGAAATCAAAGGCATCCCAATTGATAAGGAAGAAGTCAAACTATCCCTATTTGCTGATGATATGATCCTCTACCTAGAAAACCCAAGAGACTCAGTCAGAAATCTACTGGAACTAATTGAGAGATTTAGCATTGTGGCAGGATACAAGATCAACATCCAAAAATC
>NW_006927494.1:3258-3954 GCF_000298275.1 Orycteropus afer afer | reverse complement strand
TCCGAGGAGTGGCTGGTGGGTTTGAACTGCCAGCCTTCTGGTTATCAGTCAAGTGCTTTAGGCACTATGCTACCAGAGCTCCTACCATTTACCCTCGCTACCAAATAAATAAATAAATAAATACTTGGGAATAAATCTTACCAGGGACACAAAAGACCTATGCAAAGAAAACTCTAAAAGACTACTTCAAAAAAACTGTAAGAGATCTACATAAATGGAAGAACATACCATGCTCTTGGATAGTAAGATTGAATATTGTGAAAATGTCAATTCTACCCAAAGCAATCTATACATTCAATGCAATCCCAATCCTAAAACCATCAACATTCTTTAAGGATATGGAAAAACCAATCACTAACTTTATGTGGAAAGGAAAGAGACCTCGGATAAGCAAAGCACTATAGAAGAACAACAAAGCAGGAGGTCTCACGCTGCCAGATCGCAAAACCTACTAGACAGATACAGTAGTCAAAACTGCCTGGTATTGGTATAATGACAGATACATAGACCAGTGGAATAGAATTGAGAACCCAGAAATAGATCCATCGACCTATGGTCAGCTGATCTTTGACAAAGGGCCGAAATCCATTAAATGGGGAAAAGAATGTTTGTTTAATAAATGGTGCTGGCAAAACTGGATATCCATTTGCAAAAAAAAATGAAACAAGATCTGTACCTCACACCATATACAAAAAC
>NW_006927494.1:0-2028 GCF_000298275.1 Orycteropus afer afer | reverse complement strand
ACACTGCTGGTGGGACTGTAAAATGGTACAACCATTGTGGAAAGCAGTATGGCGATTCCTTAAAAAGTTGGAATTAGAAATACCATTTGACCCAGTCATTCCATGAGCAGGTATATATCCTAAAGAAGTGAGAGCAAGGATAAGAACAGATATATGCACACCCATTAATATGTACACCATTGTTGTTGTTGTTAGGTGCCGTTGAGTCATCTCCAACTCATAGCGACCCTATGCATGCAGAACAATATGCCGCCCAGTCCTGCGCCAGCTCCATGATTCTTGCTATACTTGAGCCCATCGCCGCTGCCACTGTGTCAATCCATCTCATTAAGGGCCTTCCCCTCTTTTGTCGACCCTCCACTTTATCAAGCATGACATCCTTCTCCATGGAATGGTCCATTCTGACAATATGACCAAAGTATGTGACACAAAGTCTGGCCACTTTCACCTCCAAGGAGCATTCCAGGTACACTTCCTCCAGGACAGACCTGTTAGTTCTTCTAGCAGTCCACGGTACTTTCAACATTTTTCACCAAGACCACAGCTCAAAAGCATCAATTCTTCTTCGATCTTCCTTATGCACTGTCCAGCTCTCACATGCATATGAGGCAATTGAAAATACCATAGCCTGTGTTAGGCACACCGTAGTCCTCAAGGAGATATCCCTGCTGAAGAGGTCCTTTTGCAGCCAATTTGCAATCTACTTCTATAGTGATACTGCCTCGGAAACCCAAGGAGGGGTCGCTATGAGTCGGGGCCGACTCGACGGTATGTAACAACAACAAGAACAACATATGTTGTCTGATGTTCTAACTGCTGCTTCCATTGGCATTGGTTGTAGAACCAGCAATGTGAAGTCTTTGACAATTTCAATCTTTTCTCCATTTATCATGATGCTCCTTATAGGTCCAGTTTTGAGGATTTTTGTTTTCTTTATGTTGAGATGTAATCCATACTGCAGACTGTATTCTTCAATCTTCATCAGTAAGTGCCTCAAGTCATCCTCATTTTCAGCAAGCAAAGTTGCATCATCAGTGTATCTCAGGTTGTTAATGATTCTTCCTCCAATCCTGATGCCATGTTCTTCTTCATGTAATCCAGCTTCTCGGATTATTTGCTCAGCCTACAGATTGAATAAGTAAGGTGAAAGGATACAACCCTGACACACACCCTTCTTGATTTTAAACCATGCAGTGTCCCCTTGTTCTGTTCAAATGACAGCCTCCTGGTCTATGGACAGGTTCCTCGTAAATACAATTAAGTGTTCTGGAATTTCCATTCTTCTCAAAGTTATCCACAATTTGTTATGATGCATGCAATCAAATGCTTTTGCATAGTCAATAAAACACAAATAACCATCTTTCTGGCATTCTTTGCTTTGAGCCATGATCCATCTGACATCTGATGATTGACATCCTCAATGATATCCCTTGTTCCATGTACTCTTCTGAATCCAGCTTGCATTTCTGGAAGTTCCCTGTCAATATACTGCTGCAACCATTTTTTAATTATCTTCAGTAAGATTTTACTTGCATGTGATATTAATGATATCGTTCAATAATTTCTACATTCTGTGGGCTCACCTTTCTTTGAAATGGGTAAAATATGGATCTCTTCCAATCAGTTGGCCAGGCAGCCATTAGGGAGATGCAAATCAGAACAACAATGAGATACCATCTTGCCCCAGCACTAGTAGCAAAATTCAACAAGACAGAAAATAACAAAAGCTGGCAAGGATGCAGAGAGATTGGGACTCTCATACATTGCTGGTGGGATAGTAAAATGGTACAACCACTGTGGAAAGCAGCATGGCAATTCCTTAAAAAGTTGGAATTAGAAATACCATTTGACCCAGCCATCCCATTACTAGGTTTATATCCTAAAGAAGTGAGAGCCAGGACAAGAACAGACATACGCACACCCATGTTCATTGGAGCACTATTTACAATAGCCAAAAGATGGAAACAACCTAGGTGTCCATCAACTGAGGAATGGATAACCAAACTATGGTACATACACACAATGGAA
>NW_006927493.1:5646-6565 GCF_000298275.1 Orycteropus afer afer | reverse complement strand
TGCATGTGATATTAATGATGTTGTTCAATAATTTCCACATTCTGTGGGATCACCTTTCTTTGTAATAAGTACAAATATAGATCTCTTCCAGTCAGTTAGCCAGATAGCTTGTCTTCCAAGTCTCTTGGTGTAGCTGAATGAGTGCCTCCAGTCATACATCCATTTGTTGAAACATCTCAATGAGTATTCTGTCAATTCCTGGAGCCTTGCTCTTTGCCACTTCCCTCTGCACAGATTCAACTTCTTCCTTTTACCTATTGTTGTTGTTATGTGCCATCAAGTCAGACCCGAGTCACAATGACCCATCCTTGGGTTTTCAGGGCGGTATCGTTACAGAAGTAGATTGCCCAATCTTCCTTCCAAGGAGTGGCTGGTGGGTTTGAACCACCAGTCTTCTGGTTAGCAGTCAAATGTCTTAGGCACTATGCTACCAGAGAAGTGAAGTATTGAGTTATATGGAGTTCTGTTTTGAGTTTTATTAAGGAATCACCACAGTACTCATACCATTTTGTCTTTTTAGTCACCTCATATGCATAAAGAAGTTAAACAACAAAAAGAAAGACAGGAGGATAATTGATGTACTTGAATTATGGTGTTGTTGAAATATATTGAATATACTGTGAACTGCCAAAAGAACAAAGAAATCAATCTCAGAGGAAATACAACCAGAATTCTCCTTAGAATCAAAGATGGTGAGACTTTGACTGGATTTGTGTGTGTGTGTCATCAGTAAAGACCAATGGTAAGAAAAGGACATCATGTTGGTTGAGTAGCAGGTCAGGAAAAAGGAAGTAAACACTCAATGAGATGGACTGACACAATAGCAACAGTGATGAACTCAAACTTACCAACAACCATGAAGATGGCACAGGCATAGGCAATGTTATACATAAGCCCTCCAGGAGTCAGAACCAACTGG
>NW_006927493.1:4677-5391 GCF_000298275.1 Orycteropus afer afer | reverse complement strand
CTTCTAAGGAGCAT
The DNA here is from genome assembly GCF_000298275.1 of Orycteropus afer afer. Lineage (NCBI taxonomy): Eukaryota > Metazoa > Chordata > Mammalia > Tubulidentata > Orycteropodidae > Orycteropus > Orycteropus afer. Next base: position 5,377 of record NW_006927493.1, on the reverse strand, counting down.
CTCGGCTGCACTTCCTCCACGACAGATCTGTTAGTTCTTTTGGCAGTCCATGGTACCTTCAGCATTCTTCACCAGCACCACAATTCAAAAGCATCAACTCTTCTTTGGTCCCAAGTGGTGTTAGGGCCTAAGAATTAACCTAAAATATAAACTCTGCTAGCCAGGGGCTGCATGAAGGAATGCACTGTTGGCTGATGAATAAAAGGGGAAGTGGTAAAGAAGGAGACTGAGGCTATGGGCTTTGGACTGTCCTGAAACACAGCCATTTGAATATTTACAAAGCAGTTCAACCATTTTCAATATTTAAATTGACAGCATTCCTTCAGATTCCAGTGACCTAAGAATAGGTTCCACTCTCTCGGGACTGCAAGGACATTCCAGACATGAACGATTGGAAAGGTTCTGGTTTTCAGCTTTTTCTCTCTTCCCTGTTCTGGGTTCCCAACTTTTTGTTGTTGTTGTTGTTAATCTCAGTCTTTGTTTTTCTTTTTGCATTTTTCCCATTTATTTTTCTTCTTTATTCTCCTACTCTACATCTTTTCACTTACTGTGCCTTTCCCAGGTATTGTTGGTTTTTCTTTTTTATTTTCTTATTATTCCTCTGTATTTGGGAGCTCTGGTAGCATAGTGGCTAAGACACTTGCCTGCTAACCAGACGGCTGGCAGTTCAAACCCACCAGCCACTCCTCGGAAGGAAGGT
>NW_006927493.1:3082-3657 GCF_000298275.1 Orycteropus afer afer | reverse complement strand
TTATACACCTGGGAATTCAGATCATACACATAAAGTTATTGGATCACTGTCTACCAACCTTATATATGTTCTTGGGTGCACTCTCCACTTCATATACATACATAATATTTCAGCCTGTCCAGCCATCTATCCACCCATATACCCGTGTTTGCCTTCACTGACCACACCATACTATATGTGCAAAAGGGTTCATCTTTGTTGTCTGTACCTCCCATGTACCTCTCTATGTCTTTCTTTTCCTCAATGCCACTATATTGATCACTCACATTTGGTATATTGCTCTTCTCTTCACCCAAATTAAAACTTTTCTCTATCTATCTAACAGTATTCCCTACTCTACCCTCCCACCCCTGGTAACCAACAAAGAAAATGATCTTCCATAGATAAATGTTTCTTGACTATTACAATAATGGACTAATACAATATTTGTACTTTTGTGATTGACTTATTTCACTCAGCATAATGTCCTCCAAGTTCAATCACATTATGCAGTGTTTTGCAGATTCTACATTATTCTTTAGGGTTGCATAGTATCCCATTGTGTGTATGTACCATAGTTTGGATATCCATTCCTC
>NW_006927493.1:0-2573 GCF_000298275.1 Orycteropus afer afer | reverse complement strand
AGAAGTCTTTGGAAGCACAGAAAAATTTAATCTTTAGAAGGTCCCAATCATCTGGTTTCTCTTCTGCTGTTTGTGCATTTTGAGTTATGCTTGATAGTCTATTTATGCCACATATTAGGGCCCATACATTTGCCCCTAGTTTTTCCTTGAGGAACTCTATAGTTTTGGGTTTCACATTTAAGTCTTTGAATACATCTTGATTGAATGTTTGTTCACTTTCAGACTGCAGAAATCAGTAAAAATCTTCAATTTCCTCATCTTTGGCTTTGGTAGTTGGTGCATAAATTTGAATAATAGTAGTATTAACTGGTCTTTCTTATAGGCACATGGATATTTTCCTATCACTCTTATAACTGCATTCCTAGCAGTAGGTTTCTGTTGCCATCACTGATATTGCCACAAGGCCTCTTCCAGGCCTGTCACAACCAGCTCTGCTGCCGGGCTTCTTCCAGACTTCTTGTCACTGGCTCTGCCAAAGGATCCCTTCCAGGCCTTTCATTGTTCTCAATGTTATAGTCCTTGATCAGTGTTACAGATTTTTTTAGGAGGTACTTTGCTTCCTATCTCTGTTTCATCTCTTTTCTCTTCTGACCTCTCTTGTCTTGTTTTCTTTCCTTCTTCATTTTCCTTTTTTCTGTCTGCCAGCTTCTGTGAGGTTGGCTGCATATATGAGCAAACTCCTCATCAACTTCAAGGCATGGTCCTCTCACCAGGGCCATGAAGTGACCTCTTGGTAGGGCACTTCATTTGTATAGCAGTCTATAGTCACTTATTTGCATAGTCTATATCCTCTTCATTTACATAGTGTATCGCCCAATCTTTGAAAAGCGCATACCAATCATAGGCAAGCTGCAGCCCAGGATCAGAAAAAAGTCTCAAATCATAAGTTGTTTACAACATATTCTGGAGATATCAACCTGGAAAAAAGTAACAATCTCTCTGTGGTAGAAAACTAGGACAAAGGTAATTTCTTAGGGTTTAGGGAAATTTTTTTAAGCTGTTTTTCCAAAGAAACAAAACAAAAGGGTATATAAAGGAACTCATTTCACTACAGTATTTTATTTTTTTGATTCATTTATCTTTGCCATTTGTATGAATTCGAGATTCACTAAGGCTACTTACTGTTTTTTGAGGGCTGCATGTACTATGTGTTTATGCATTATTTGTTTATATCTCACCTCATTATGAAGAAAGTGCAAGACTTGCACAGTGAAAACTGAAATTTTTTATTTTAATAAATTAAAGAAGTCATAAATAAATTGAAAGACATTCCAAATGCATCCATTGGAGGATTTAATATTGCTAAATTGGAAATAATAAAGTGATTGACAAGTTCAATACAATGCACATCAAATTTCCAGATATATGTTTTGCAGAAATTGATAAGTTGATCCTAAAAGTCATATAGGACTGTAAGGAACCTAAAATAGGCAAACTGAACCTGAATAAGAAGAACATTGGAGGAATCACACATCTGAATTTCAAAACTTAACTAGAAAGCTACAAAAATCAAGAATGTTTAGTAAAGGCTTAAGGATAGAAATATAGATCAATGACATAGAATTGAGTCCAGAAATAAACCAATATGTTTATAATGAATTAATTTGTCATAATAGTGCCAAATCTAGGGGAAAAATATAGTCATTTCTATAAATTATGCTGGGCCAACAGGATATCCACATACGAAAAAATGAAGTTGAACCCCTGCATCACAAAGTGGAAACACAAATATTAAGCCCCATTTGATCAAGGATATAATCAAACAATTAAAATTATAAAACTCTTAGAAACATAGATGCAAACCTTCTTGACTATGGATTAGATAATGGTTTCTTATATATGATAACAATAGAACAAACAATAAAAGAAAAAAATATATTTGCTACATAATTAAAAAAAAAGTGCAGCAAATAACATTATCAAGAAAGTGAAGAGACAATCTATACAATAGGAGAAAATATTTGGTAACCACATACCTGATAAGGTTTTAATATTCAGAATATATAAATAATACTTACAATTCAGCAAAACAAATACAAAGAACCCTCTGGAAAAAAAAATGCAGAACATGAACAGATACTTCTCCAAAGAAGATATAAGTATGGCCAAAAAGCACATGGAAAGATGCTCAACATCATTAACCATTGGGGAAATGCAAATAAAAACCACAATGAAGTACCATTTTATATCCAATAAAATGGCTATAATCATAAAATTGGAAATAACAAGTGTTGGTGAAAATGTAGAGAAATTGGAACCCTTGCACATTGTGGGTGGAAATGTAAAATGGTTTGGCTCACTGTGGAAAACATTTTGGCCATTCCTCAAAAAGTTTAACATGAATTATCATGTGAAGCAGCAATTCCACAATTACATATACACCCATGAGAACTGAAAACAAAGAGAATTGAACACAAAAACTTGTACTCAGGTGTTCACAAAAACATCATTCATAATAGCCAAAAATCAGAAACAACACAAATATCCATCAACTGATAAATGAATTTAAAAAGTAATACTCCCTACAATGAAATATTTATCATTTAAAGGCAAAAAAGAATGAAGTACTGATT
>NW_006927492.1:8918-9620 GCF_000298275.1 Orycteropus afer afer | reverse complement strand
CCACTCCTTGGAAGGAAGGTTGGGCAATCTACTTCCATAGTGATACTGCCTCGGAAACCCAAGGAGGGGTCGCTATGCATCAGGGCTGACTTGATGGCATGTAACAACAACAACAACAGATTGTAGGAAAATAAATCAGTTTGTTAAAGCCATCCACTTGTGACATTTTCTGTCAAAGCAGTACTAGAGAACCAAAACATTTGGCTTATATAAAGCAACTTCTTTAGCTGTAACTTCTGCCTAGGTCATAAATAGCAAATATTTCTCAACGCATCACATCCATGGCTATGGCCAGCATTTACTGAATCATGATATTCTTTCCTAGTGAATCATGGTATGATTTCACATTTTTTCTCTGCATAGCACTTCAGGAGCCAATATCAGATTATCAGAGTTGGCATGTGAGGTCAAATCTATTTACTATCTTGTGTCTAGCAACTTTAGTCAGACTGTTTGGAGTACAGACATTTTGCTTCAAATTATATATAGCTTCCAAATCAGTCACTGGATTCATTGTGCTGGACAAGGCTTGCAGTTGTTGGCTCTCTGTTGTTGTTGTTGTTGTTGTTGTTGTTGTTGTTGTTATGTGCCGTTGAGTCGGACCCGACTCATAGCGACCACTCCTTGGGTTTCCAAGGCAGTGTCACTACAGAAATAGATTGCCCCATCTTCCTTCCGAGGAGTGGCTGGTGGGTTTGAACC
>NW_006927492.1:4466-5773 GCF_000298275.1 Orycteropus afer afer | reverse complement strand
CATCACAATGTTGGTTAAAGTATGGCAGCAGTAAATGTCATGTCTGTCATCCTGAGCTGTACTTAGCCAATCCATGTTAGATTTACTCTGAGTAAATGTCAGTGCCACTGAGAATGCCTAGAAAAAGTGGATTTTTTTTACTGACAAGTGCTTGATAATAAATTGTCTGGATAGTACAGTAGCAGCAAGCTAATGATTAGGCCTTGCTTCCTGTAAATATATGAAAACTATCGTGTAGTTCATTTTGTTTGTCAGGAAGGATGGCAAATAGTGTTTTTATAAGCATATTTTATGTAGAAGAATTGGGACAGCACGTCAAAGGTTTCTCGAAAAATATATTTTTACTCTGATATACTTGTTTGTGATATGATATATAATTTTATCTAGTATCTCTTTTTTCCTTCTTTTATAGTAAAAGGAAAGCCTACCTTTTACATTCTTGTTAGCCTTCCAAGCATAGCGGAAAAGAAAGTAGTCAAATAACTCAATACTTCTCATCATCTCACATGCACTTGCAATTACTACCATCACCCTTTTACCATTACTTTCATTCCTTGAAACAATTTCTAGAGTTAACTCTAAATGCCCCTACTATTAAATAAAATGGGGAAGAGAGACTAAGTGAGGTGTTCTCTGATGAGAATATATAATGAACTGAAGGAAAGACTTCTTCCCTTCATATTGAGGAAACACATAGCTTGTATAATTTGGCTCCCTAATAGAAAAGAAAGTGCATTTGATATACAATATCAAATAAACTAATGAATGTTTCCTCATTATTGCCTTGAAAAAAAATAATAATTTTACACGACTCTTGGCATTTAAACTTTGGTAATTCAAAATGTGGACTCTGGAATCACACAGGCCCAAATCTATCACTTTCTAGCTGTGTAACTTAGAATATGGTATTTAACCTCTTTGAGTCTCAAATTTCTGATCATTAAAATGGGGAAAATTCTAGCACTTACCTTAGAAATTTATTTTGGAATGTAAATGAGAAAATGTCTGTAAACCCAAAAAGCAGAATGTGAGACACAAAAGCTCAATAATTATGAATTCTCTTCCCCATAAAATTTAAATACTATTTAAAAGACACAGGAGTCAGACTAATGGAGGTCAAAATATTAGTTTTATTATTAAGCAAATAAAATAAAAAGGCTCTGGATACACAGCCAAGGGGCTTTCTAATACCCTCTTCTCTACATCCAGCCCAATAAGATAGATTTACTCAGGCTTAGGCAGTGCTGAACTGCAGGAAAAATCTACCTTACTAAGTTAGGGAGCTCTGGTAGCGCAGTGCCTAAGGC
>NW_006927492.1:0-849 GCF_000298275.1 Orycteropus afer afer | reverse complement strand
CTTCCTCACCATTTAGAAATTCTGTAACTACACAGCCTTTTCCCTCTTTTCGTTTGTAGTTGTCCTCACTTGCCAATTGATGTCACAATCCTTGCTATGGTTGAGCCCATCGTTGCAGCCACTATGTCATCATTTTTTGAGGGTTCCCCCTTTTTCACAGATCCTCCATTTTACCAGACATGATATCGTTCTCCAGGAATTGTCCCTTCTGACAACATGACTAAAGTATGTGAGACGAAGTTTGGCCATTCTCACTTCCAAGGAGCATTCTGCATGCACTTACTCCAAGATAGATCAGTTATTTCTTCTGGATTCCATGGTACTTTCAGTACTCTTTGCCAACACCACAATTCAAAGGCTTCAACTCTTCTTCTGTGTTCCCTATTCATTATCCATCTTTCACATGCATCTGAGGCTATTGACAAAGCTATGGCTTGGGTTAGACCTACCCCCCAAAAAAAGTGACATCTCTGCTCTTTTTAACACTTGAAAGAGGTCCCTTGCAGCATATTTGCCCAGTGTAATACCTCCTCTGATTTTTTTTATTTTTTATTTTTTATTGTGATTTGGGTGAAAGTTTACAGAGCAAATTAATTTCAATACAGCAGCTCACATACACTTTGTCTCATGACATTGATTGTGATTTCCCTCAATGCAACTTTTCCCCTTATAATTCATCCTATAGTTACCTCTTCCTTGTGTCCTTCCCTCCCATGCACTTCTGCTCCCACCTCACCCTAGCTGTCTCCCTGTACATACACAGCCCTTCTATTCTCTCATGATTGATCTCTCCAAGGAGTGTATCTACCTAATGTAAATGTTCAGCTCATATGCCTGTCTTTTGTTTGG
>NW_006927491.1:6369-7014 GCF_000298275.1 Orycteropus afer afer | reverse complement strand
ATGAGGAAATTGAAGAATTTTATCAGCTTCTACAGTCTGAAATTGACCAAACATGCAATCAGGATGTGTTAATTATCATTGGTGACTGGAACGCATGCATATGAGGTGACTAAAAATACCATGGCTTGGGTCAGGTGCACCTTAGTCTTCAAAGTGACATCTTTGCTGCTTAACACTTTAAAGAGGTCTTTTGCAGCAGATTTGTCCAATGCAATACAACACCTGATTTTCTGACTGCTGCTTCTATGAATGTTGACTGGTTCCAATGAAATGAAATCTCTCACAACTTCAGTCTTTTTGTGGTTCATCATGATGTTGCTTATTAATCCAGTTGTGAGGATGTTCACTTTCTTTATATTGAGGTGTGATCCATACTGAAGATTGTAGCCTTTGTGCTTCATCATTAAGTACTTCATCTTCACATTCTGCAAGCAAGGTTGCATCATCTGCATACCACAGGTTGTTAATGATTCTTCCTTCAATCCTGATGCCCATTCTTCCTATCATCCAGCTTCTCAGACTATTTGCTTAGCATACAGATTGAATAAGTGTGATAGTTGGAGCTGTGTGTCAACTTGGCTGGACCACAATTCTGTGTGGTTTAAGCACTTGTGATGTGGTTATTCCCATGATGGGATCAGATGA
>NW_006927491.1:0-5914 GCF_000298275.1 Orycteropus afer afer | reverse complement strand
ATATATATATATATATATATATAAGCTTTACTGGTTTTCTTTCTCTAGAGAACCCAGTCTAACACAATAAGTATGGTGAAATGATATAACTCTGACATACACCCTTCCTGATTTAAAACCTTGTTCTGTTAGAATGACACTCTCTTGGTCTATGTACAGTTACCTCATGAGAACAATTAAGTGTTCTGCAATTCCCATTCTTTGCAGTGTTATTTATAATTTGTTATGATTCACACAGTTGAATGCCTTTTGCCCCTGCAAAGTCAATAAAACACAGTTACACATCTTTCTGGTATTCTTTGCTTTCAGCTAAGATCCATCTGACGTCAGCAATGATATCCCTCATTCCACATCATCTTCTGAATCCAGCTGGCATTTCTGGAAGTTACTCATCAGTTTACTGCTACAACCATTTTTGAACTATCTTCAGCAAGATTTTACTTGTGTGTAATACTGACGATATTTTTCAATAATTTCCACATTCTTTTGGATCATCTTTGGAATGGCACAAATATAGACCTCTTCCAGTCAGTCAGCCAGGTAGCCATCTTTCAAATTTCTTGGTATAAATAAGTAAGCACCTCCAACACTGTATCGATTTCTTGAAACATCTCATTGGGTATTCCATCAATTCCTAGAGTCTTTGTTTTTGCCAATTCCTTCAGTGTACCTTGGAGACTTCTTCCTTCAATACCTCTGATTCTTGATCATATGCAACCTCCTGATATAGCTGGCCTTAGACTAATTCTTTTTGATACAGTGACTCTGTGTATTCTTTCCATCTTCTTCTGATGCTTCCTCCATCATTCAGTATTTTGCCTTTAGAATCCTTATATTGCAACTTGAGGCTTGAATTTTTTTCTTCAGTTCTTTCAGCTTGAGAACTGCTTAACGTGTTTCTCCCTTTTGGTTTTCTAATGCCAGGTCTTTGCACATTTCATTATAATCCTTTACTTTGTCTTCTTGAGCTGCCCTTTGAAATCTTCTGTTCAGCTCTTTAATATCAGCATTTCTTCCATTCACTTTAGCTACTCTCCATTAAAGAGGAAGTTTCAGACTCTCTTCTGACATCCATTTTGGTCTTGTCTTCCTCTGCTGTCTTTTTGACTGTTGGCTTTCTTTATGTATAATATCCTTGATATCATCCCACAACTCATCTGGTCTGTGGTCACTGATATTCAGTGTGCCAAATCTATTCTTCAAATGGTCTCTAAGTTTAGGTGGGATGTAATCAAGGTCATATTTTGGCTCTCATGGATTTGTTTTAATTTTCTTCAGCTTCAAAATGAACTTGCACTTGAGCAGTTGATGGTCTGTTCCACCGTTAGCTCCTGGCTTTGTTCTGACTGATGATACTGAGATTTTCCATTGCCTCTGTCCAGAAATGTAGTCGATCTGGTTTGTGTGTATTCCATCTGGCAAGGTCCATGTGTATAGCCACTGTTTATGTTGTTGAAAAAAGATATTTTCAATGACTAAATTGTTGATCCTGCAAAATTCTGTCATGCAATCTCTGACGTCATTTCTATTGCCATATTTTCCAACTACTGATGACTGTTCTTTGATTTGCATTTGGATCACCAATAATTACCAGTACATCTTGATTGCATGTTTTATAAATTTCAGACTGCAGAAGTTGATAAAAATCATAAAGTTCTTTGTCTTTGGCTTTAGTTGGTGTGTAAATTTGAATAATAGTAGTATTAACTGGTCTTCTTTGTGGTGACGGTGTTGTTTTTATGTGCCATCAGGTCGTCTCTGACTCATAGCAACCTTAGGTACAATGGAACGAAACACTGTCCAGTCCTGTGCCAGCCTCACAATCCCTACTATACCTGAGCCCATCGCTGCAGCCACTATATCAATCCCATCTTTTTGAGGGCCTTCTCCTCATTTGTTGACCCTCCACTTTACCATTCTCTTCTCCAGAGAATTTTACCTTCTGGTAACATGACTAAAGTAGGTGAGATGAAGTCTAGCCGTTCTCACTTCCAAGGAGCATTCTGGCTGCACTTCTTCCAGGACAGATTGGTTAGTTCTTTTACCAGTCCACTGTACTTTCAGCATTCTTTGCCAGCACCGCAACTCAAAAGCATCAACTCTTCTTCAGTCTTCCTTATTCATTGTGCAGCTCTCACATGCATATGAGGTGATTGAAAATACCATGACTTGGGTTAGGCACATTTGGGCTTCAAGTGCCCTTCAGCACTTGAAAGGGGTCCTTTGCAACAGCTTTGCCCAATGCAATATGCCTTTTGATATCTTGACTGCTGCTTCCATTGATGTTGATTATAGAACCAAGTAATAAGAAATCTTTGACAACTTCAATGTTTTCTCCATTTGTCATGCTGCTGCTTATTGGTTCAGTTGTGAGGATTTTTGTTTTCTTTATTTTGAGGTGTAATCCATTCTGCAGACTTTAGTCTTTAATCTTCATCAGTAAGTGCTCCAAGTCATCTTCACTTTCAGCAAGCTAAGTTGTGTTGTCAGTGTATCTCAGGTTGTTAATGAGCCTTCCTCCAATACTGATCTACATTCTTCTTCATTTGTCCAGCTTCTTGGATTATTTGCTCAGCATACAGTTTGAATATGTACGGTGAAAGGATACAACCCTAACACACTCCCTTCCTGATTTTAAACCATGCAGGATCCCTTTGTTGTGTTCAAACAACAGCCTCATGGTCTACGTACAGGTTCCTCATGAGTACAATCAAGTGTTCTGGAATTCCCATTCTTCTCAATGTTATCCACAATTTGTTATGATCCATCAACTGAATGCCTTTGCATAGTCTATAAAACACAAGTAAACATCTTTCTGATATTCTTTACTTTTAGCCAAGATCCATCTGACATCAACTATGATATGCCTTGCTCCATGTCCCCTTCTGAATCCAGCTTGCATTTCTAGAAGTTCTCTGTCAATATACCACTGCAACCATTTTTGAATTATCTTCTGTAGGATTTTACTTGCATGTGGTATCAATGATATTGTTCAATAATTTCCACATTCTGGGGGATCCCTTTCTTTGGAATGGGTACAAATATGGCTCTCTCCAGTCAACTGGCCAGATAGCTGTCTTCCAAATCTCTTGGCATGGCTGAGTGAGAGCCTCCATCATGGCATCTGTTTGTTGAAACATCTCAATGGGTATTCCATCAATTCCCGGAGCCTTGTTTTTCACCAAAGAGTTCCAGTGGCGTAGTGCCTAAGGCATGTGACTGCTAATCAGAAGGCTGGCAGTTCAAACCCACCAACCACTCCTCACAATCTACTTCCACAGTGATACTGCCTCAAAAACCCAAGGAGGTGACGGTCACTATGAGTTGGATACAACTCAACAGCAGTGAGTTTGGTTTTGTGGTGTTTTTTGCCAATTCTTTTAGTGCAGCTTTGACTTCTTCCTTCACTACCATTGGTTCTTGATCATATGCCACCTCCTGAAATGGATGATCATCTACCAATTCTTTTTGACATAGTGACTCTGTGTATTCCATCCATCTTCTTTTGATGTTTCATGCATCATTCAACATATTTCCCATGGAATCTTCCAATATTGCAATTCAAGGCTTAAATTTTTTCCTTAGATCTTTCAGCTTGAGAAATGCCAAGCGTGTTCTTCCCTTTTAGTTTTCTAACTCCAGGTCTTTGCACAGTTCATTACAATAACTGACTTTGTCTTCTTGAGCAGTTCTTTTGCCGCTGACTTCTTTCCCTCAGCACAGTGTTTTCAATGTGCATCCCTGCTGTGATACGCAGCAGCACTTCGTTTTACTGTATGCCCAAGTATCAGATTTTTTTTTTAAATTGTGATTTGGATGAAAATTTACAGAGCAAATTCACTTTCCATACAGCAGTTCACATACATTTTGTCTCATGCCATTGACTACAATTTACCCCAATGCAACAGCTCCCGTCCCACTTCCTCCCAATATTTCTCTCTTCCCTCTGTCCATCCCTCCTTGCACTCCTGCCCCTGAGCTGTCTCCCTATGCATAAACATCCCTTCTTTCTTCCTTGATTGTTCTCTCCAAGGAGTGTATGTATCTACTGTCTCAGGTAGATATTTCAACTCATATGCCTGTCTTTTGTTTGGTTGAAAGCCACAGGTGTGGGTTCAATTCCAGACCTGAAGGGCAGCTAGGGGCCATAGTCTCAGTGGTTCCACCAGGCTCTATCAGACCAGCAAACCTGGTCTCCGCCTCTTCCCTCCCCCCCAAAAAAAAATGATTTTGAGTTTTGTTCCACATTGTTCTCCCTCTCTATCCAGGATCTCCTTCATAGATCCTCTTCCAAGTGGTTGACAGTGGTAGCCAGGCACCATCTAGTTCTTCTGGTCTCATAGTTATAGGCTGAGGATCACATGGTGAACCAGTGGCTAGGACTAATTGTTTCCATGAATCTTTGGTTTTCTTCATTCTTCTTTGCTCTGGATGAGGAGACCCATCATTGCATCTAGATGGCAGCTTGCTAGCTTTTAAGATCCCCGTCGCTACTCGGTCCCTCTGGGTAGCTGGCTGTGACCAAGAAGTGACTACAACCTTGTCCCTTGTCAGCTCTACTATATACCTGGGAATTCTTACAGGTCATACAAATAGACTTATAGGACTCCATTTCATTTTTGACAACTTCCAATTTTCCTAGATTCATGCTTCGTACATTCCATATTCTGATTATTAATGGATGTTTCCAGCTGTTTCTTCCCATTTTGATTGGTGCCACATCAGCAAATGGAGGTCCCAAAAGCTTTACTCTATCCACATCATGAAGGTCAGCTCTACTCTGAGGAGGCAGCTCTTCTCCAGTCGTATTTTGAGTGCCCTCCAACCTCAGGAGCTCATCTTCTGGCACTATATCATGCACGATGTTTCAGGGCTATTATAAAGTTTTCCAGTAATATATCAGAGTGTTTCACTGCTATTTATAAGGTTTTCACCAGCCAATTCTTTGAGACATGGATAGCCTCTTCCTTCTTCTGAGTACATATTAGTCTGAAAGCTCCACTGAAACCTGTCCACCATGGGCAACCTGCTGGCATTTGAAATACCAGGGGCATATTCTCCAGCCTCACAGCAACATTCAAGCCACCACAGTATGACAAACTGACAGGCAAGTTTGTCTCCCTTAGCTGTTCCAAACTGCTCTCATTTTCTTCTTTGTATTTGTATGGACATTATCTTTTCACTGACAGCATTGTACTCAGGATAGATCTTGAAATGTTCTTTTTGATGATGAATGCAACTCCATTTTTCTTCAATTTATCTTTCCCAGCAAAGGTTGTTATAAATTAAGGCATTACATACAATCTCATGGTACTCACAAAGAAAATTCCTAAAAATTACACAAAGAAGAAAATGGGAAGAATCGTGTAAAAGATTGACTAAAGATAAATGATGGTAGTATTGGAGGAATTGCGATATAAAACAAAAGTATAAAACACACACAGAAGAAAAACAGTCAAATGGCAGAAGTCTTTCCTTATCAGTAATTACCTGGAATGTAAATGGATTAAACTCTCCAATCAAAAGTCAGAGAGTGGCAAAATGGATTTTAAAGCATGATCCTTCTATATGCTGTCTAAAAGAGACACATGTCCAAAGACACAAATAAATTGAAAGTGAAAAGATGGAAAGAAATATTCCATGCAACTGTAATCCCCACTCCCAAAAAATAGAGTGAGCGAGTGAGCTGAGGTGACAGTACTGATATACTACAAACAGACTTCTGTGGGGGACATGAAGCTCAACTGGCACAATACAGTATACAAAAACATTGTTCTACATCCTACTCCAACAGCAGGACAAACTTGTCTGTCGGTTTGTCCTCCTGTGGTGACATATAGACGTGAGTTTTGAGGCTGAGCCTCTGGTGTTTAAAACCCAGAGAGATGCACCTGGTGCATAGGTAACAGCCCAG
>NW_006927490.1:4138-6969 GCF_000298275.1 Orycteropus afer afer | reverse complement strand
GAATCCGGATGGCTTTTGTGATGCGTGCCGAGTTCGGAGGAAGTTCCTTGATACCTGCTGAGACCGGAGGGCAGATAAAGGCCCTAAGGAGTCTAAAAGTTCTGTTTGTAATGCTGACACTAAAAGGTTTCTGGTTAAAGATTTTCCTGGAGGCTATTAGAGTTCTCAAACTCACAAGATAATACACTATTTGGCCATTTGTAATTGCCTTATTTCTCTCAGTATAGTGTTTTCTAGGTTCATCCATGCTATGGCACACATCAGGACTTCATTTTACTTTATGGCTGAGTAGTATTTCATTATGTGTGTATATCACATTTTGTTTATCCATTTCAGTTGTTTCCATCTTTTGGCTATTGTGAAAAGTGCTGTAATGCATATTGGTATACAAGTTTCTATTCACTTTCCTGCTTTCACTTCTTTGGGGTATATACCTAGGATTGGGATTGCTGGGTCATAGGGTAGTTCTATATTCAACTTTTTGAGGAACTACCAAACTGTTTTCCACAGTGGCTGCATCATTTTACATTCCCACCAGAAGTGGATGGCAATTTCAGTCTCTCCACAACCTCACAAATACCTGTTTCTTTCTAGTTTTTTGTTTTGTTTTGTTAATCATTGCCATTCTAACGGGGGTGAGGTGGTATCTTATTGTGGTTTTGATCTGCATCTCCCTAGTGGCTAGTGACTAGTGATATTGAGCATCTTTTCATGTACTTGTGTTGGTCATTTGAATATTTTCTTTGGTGAAATGTCTCATTCATTCTTGAGTCCCACTGACCAGAGCTACTGCCTTAATTGACTGTGCATAAGAAACCTCCTCTTCCCAAGCCTTCTTAATTTGGCAAATGATGAATGAAAGCACAGTGCTTTTGTTTTTACTTTTACTAAACAAGCACAACTTACATCCCAGATGAGCCAAGTAGCATATGGAAAAAGAAAATTTGTATCCCAGTCAAAATCAGAATGTCAGAACAATGATTTAGATCCCTGTTGACCTGAGTAAACAGCTTGAAACTCTGTCCTAACAGGATAATAATCCTACAGCATATACTTGTAGCCCAATGAATAAATAATAAATCACTGAGTCCTTATCCCACATCTGTGGCTATGACTCCCCAATATGCACTATACACTAGTGCATAGTCCACACACACACTCATAACTTCCATACCCTTTTTTGTTTATAGAAGGTAAAGCCAAGCCACCAAGCCATAAAGAAATGTTCTAGGTGAACAACAGGAAACAAAAACCTCCAAATTTCCCACCAATCCTTTTACTGACAGAAGAAACAAAACAAAACCCACTGCCATGGGCACAACAAATAATGCCTTGTTTTGCTATCCCCGTGCTGAGCTGACCTAGCAAGAACCAGGACTTTGAACAGGCTTGCATTTGCATTTCTACTGCAGATATGCTGAATCCGAACCTACATTTTAATAAGACCCCTAGGTGATTCTTATGTATAATAAATTTTGAGAATGACTGCTCTAATGGTGGTTCTCAGAATTTGTCCCTAACCAGCAGCATTAGCCTCACCTGGAAACTTTTTAGAAATGCACATTCTCAGCAGGGGTTTGAACTGACTCACCACTGGAAGCAGCAGAGTAGAAGCAGGTATTTTAGCAGAGACGTGCTGTGTGTTCATTGACAGAGAAGAATGTGGCCAGAGCTGGAGCAGATCCATTTATTCTGATAACTGATTATTCTGGCAAATGCTCTAGAGATGAGATCACAAGGCTAAGTGGGTGGCCCCAGAGCTAGAAACCCCTGGTCTCTGAGTCTGACTAGAAAGTCCGACAACAAAGCCTCGTGGGGTTGGACTCCTGGAGAAGTTGGAGACTGTAAATAACTGATTGAGACAATTTAAGAAAAGTAAAGTTTAAGTAGAATGACCATACATCATGGTCTGCCTGGGAAAATCTGGTTGTACACTTATCCTCCCAGTGGAATTATTGATTGCACTGCCTTTTATTTTCAAACATATCTCAGTTTGAATCATAAACCATATGGACACAAGTCTAGGTGACCACACTACCTATAACTGAGATACTATTCAGTGTTCAGACACACACACACACAGACACAATGTTTTCATGAAAGGAGTATGGTCTTCAAAATAGCTCTTCAGAATTTGGCAGAACTCAGTGCCAGGTAGATATTAAACCTGAAGAACTTGGGTAGGGAGAGGGGCTTTCCAGGCCTCAGCTCCTCTGCTCTGATGCCTGCTTTTCAACTGTGTCAGTCAGGATGCTTTTGGCTGCAGTAATAAGATATCCAACTCTTAATCTGCTAGCCAGATGAAATCATTACTTTAAGCTTTCTATAAGACAGGAGAGTCCATAAAGAATAGCCAATAAGGAAAACATTAGTTGGATTTTTCATTCAAAAAGAGGCTAGGGGAAATGGGTGGCAAATTCAGCTGGTCAAATCAGTATGCTAGGGTTAAGCCTTGTCAGCCTGTACATTCTGACTGAGCTCTGCCCCATGACCAGAAACACAGTCAGTAAGCTGCATGGCACAAGAAAATCAGGATCAGACTCTTCTCTCCCCACTATGGAAAAACAGCTGTAAAGGCCTGTGCTCTACTTTATCAGAGCAGGAGCAGCAAAATCATCATCTGCCCATTCCATATTAAAACAAAAGCTCGGAAGAATGCTGAAATGACAAATGTTTTGTTACACGTATATTTACCACAAAAATTTTTTATTTAAAAAGCACAGAGATTAAGGCTGAGGTCCAAAGTGAGAGATCAAAAATTCAGTAAACTATAAATTCCTTGAGGGCAGGGATTTTATATATATATATATATATATATATATATATATATA
>NW_006927490.1:2191-3710 GCF_000298275.1 Orycteropus afer afer | reverse complement strand
AAAAAAAAAAGAGAGAACATGCTATAGGAAGCATAGTTGTCTGATAATCCTAGCTGCTACTCTTCTGGAACCACCATTATTTTCACACCAAAGTCAGGTCCCAACGAATGACTGAGCATAGCAGAGATACTAGTTCTGGGCAATTCTTGCATGACAGGGATCCTCTAGTGGGCACAAACCCATCAGCCTAGCCAAAGTGATCTCAAAATTGTGCTATGGTGTGGGGCTTTTCCTTCCCAGTTATGCTTCCTTGGCTGTCTTCTTTCACAGACCAGCATTGAAGTCTGAAGACTCTGCCTGACTAGTTCCCTCATCCTTTATTTTTCACAGATATTTTCTCCAAATCTGCTTTTTGGAGTACTCAAACTGGCACATGTATGTTGCAACTAGAACAAGGTTGAAAAAACATAATTATGAGCCCAATTGATTTCTACTGGTTCCCAGTAAGGACATTACTGGGTTTCTGGCTTATGAGTATGATTATGGCTTAAGAATCTCACAAATACCATCTTGTCTTCTATTAAACCCCCTACTTATCAAGTAGAGTTTGTATTTCAGGGTGTTAACTATAGATCCTCTATAGATCAGATACATCTAGAACAATAAATAGCAAACATTATTTAGTCTCCATTTGAAAAGTGAGGCCAGTATTTCTAGGCTTAAAAGAAAAAAAAAAGTTATCTTTTGCTTTAATTCCAATTTTATTGCTCCTATGCTGTATCTGATTTTGTACACCAATTTTTATGCATTATTTTCCTCATCTTGATCCTCCCTACTAAAAAAGAAGAGGTCCATATATATATTTATATTCACCAGTTTACTGAGAACACAAATATAAGCAGAAGCAACACAGTGATGAAAGAGATTAACCAGAAATGGCAGCAAACAACCTAAATAAATATTCATGAACCCGGTTTTTAGAGAGCATTTGGGTAGATATGGATCTGAGGTCATCTCCATTTGGCAATAAACAGTGGTATTGTTGTTGTTATGTGCTGTTGAGTTGATTTTAACTCACAGTGACCTTATAAGACAGAGTAGAACTGCCCATAGGGTTTCCTTAGCTGTAATCTTGTGTGTAAACATTTTCTTTTCTTTATATTTTTAATACATTTTATTGAAATATAATTTATGTACAGTGAAATACAGAAGACTAAAGTGACATGGGTCAATGCATTTTTTTTTTTTTTTTTGCAGTGTTCCCTCCTCTCCCCTCCCCTCCCACCCCGGCAACCAACAAAGGAAGTTTCCCTCCATATATAAACCTTTCCTTTCCCTAACCCTCCACAACAATGAACTAATACTATATTTGTCCTTCTGTGATTGACTTATTTCACTCAGCATTATGTCCTCCAAGTTCATCCATATTATGCAGTGTTTTGCATCTTGTTGTTGTTGTTAAGTGATGTCGAGTCGGACCCGATTCATAGTGACCCCTCTTTGGGTTTCCGAGGCAGTATCACTACGGAAGTAGATTGCCCCATCTTCCTTCCAAGGAGTGGCTGGTGGGTTTGAACTG
>NW_006927490.1:0-1781 GCF_000298275.1 Orycteropus afer afer | reverse complement strand
ATCTCATTGTTGTTTTGATTTACATCTCTCTGATGGCCAATGATTGTGAGCATCTTTTCATGTATTAGCTGACCACCTGAATATCCTCCTTGGTGAAGTGTCTATTCCTGTCTTCTGCCCATTTTTCAATTGGATTGTTAATTCCTTTGGTGTTGAGGCGTTGGAGTTTTCCGTTAATCTTAGAAATAAGTCCCTTGCCAGATAAGTAATTATCAGCAAATATGAATTTGCTGCTTTCATTTTTGTCATGTGCTTTCATTGTGTCAATTTCTTTATTCCATATGATTTTCTATGCTGAGCTCGTTTTGTTTATGCATCATGTTATCACTTTCTTCATTGCTATTGTTTTAGTATTTGCTGAATTATCATTTTTCTTTGAGGTTACCCTGTGATTTATAGTTTTCTTCCCAAGTTTAGAACAGTCCATTCTATCTTGTAGTTGTTTTGAATTCCCTACCATCTAGAAGTTCTGTAACAGAAGGTGGAAGATGGCAGACTAGGTAGAAGGACTGCACAGACCCTCTTCAACAAAGAAAATGGAAACCAATTGACACAGACACAGAAGTTAATATTGGACCCCTGAGCCTTGAAGAGAAGGATACAGAAGTAGACTAAACCCCAACTAGCAAAAGAATTTGCATGAAAATACCAAAAAAGGAGATATACAGAGCTGCGGTCTGCAGGGACCTAAGCGCCCCTGACGGCACAAACGACTCGGACATTCCCGATTGGCGGTAGGACCTAAAAATTAACCTAAAAATCACCCTTCTAGCCAGGGACTGCACAGACTGTGCACGGTGGCTGGGGAACAAACAGAGAAGGTGAAGAGAAAAGTGGGCTGAGCTGCGGACTTTTGCCAGTCTGGAGGATGCTGCCATTTTGTACATTTAAAAAGCAGCTTGACTATTTTGGATATTTAAAGAGACAGCGCTTTCGCAGAGTCCTGTGGTGGTAGGACTTAAGAATTAACCTAAAAATCTCCTGCTAGCCAGGGTCTGTGCGGAGGACTGTGTACAGTGGCTAGGGAACAAACGGGGAAGGTGAAGAGAAGGGAGGGCTGAGTTGTGGACTTTTGCCCATCGGGAGGGGCGCCGCCAGTTTGAAGGTTTAAAAAGCAGCTTGCCTATTTCAGATATTTAAAGAGACAGTGCTCTCGCAGATTCCTGTGGTTGTAGGACTTAAGAATTAACCTAAAAATCACCCTGCTAGCCAGGTACTGCATGGACTGTGCACGGTGGCTGGGGAACAAACAGAGAAGGTGAAGAGAAAGGTGGGCTGAGCTGCGGACTTTTGCTGGCCTGGAGGGTGCTGCATTTTGTACGTTTAAAAAGCGGCTTGACTATTTTGGATATTTAAAGAGACAGTGCTCTTGCAGATTTCTGGGGCTTAAGATCATGTTCTGCTTTCCGGCAGCCCCGGGGACACTTGGGGCCTGCAAGACTGAAAAGGTACTACATTCTTCTTGTTACTGCACCCTGCACCCGCTTGGTGGGTGCGGGTGTGGCCATCCCCACTCCCACCTACCTTCTGGGCCCACAAGAACTCCATCACAGCCTGTGTGCTCAGACGAAGCCTGGGTGCCCTACGCAGTCCTCCTCCGATTTTTTTTTCTTTTTAATTTTTTTTCTTTTTCACTTTCTTTTTCCTGGTGATTAGTTTGCTTGTATTTGTCCGTTCCAAACCAACTAATATTATTAATACCTTTGTCCTTTTTATTATTATTCTTAATCTTCCCCTACCAGGTCCTAGTTTTCAGCAGTTTTCTTTTCCCTGTGCCTGGT
>NW_006927489.1:2409-7006 GCF_000298275.1 Orycteropus afer afer | reverse complement strand
ATTGGTTTCCCTTTTCTTTGTTGAAGAGGGTCTGTGCAATCCTTCTGCCTAGTCCGCCATCTTGCCCCACCTCCTCGAAAACCATATTTCTCATTTTTTAAAACCTCATCAGAAACACATATAATGTCCATATTTCTATCAATATTCAGTTCACAATAATTGAAGCTTTAACCCCAGCTCTCCACGATTTTTTCTGAGCCTTCATAAGAATTGGCCTTAATGTGTATAATTTTATCAACAGTCTCTTCAAGCACCTCACAATTCTAGTTTCTACCCATTATACGATTCCAAAGCCCTTACCACATTTTCAGGAATTTGTTGCAGCAGCCCCTCTACTCTGGAACCAAATTTTTATACTTGTAAAACATGTTAAAGATTTATGACTATTAAATTTTTGAAAGAGTTTTAATGGTAAGGGTTTTGAACCTTCCTAAATATTTCATATTTACATACACAGACTAAGAGGCTGTCATTTGAGAACAAGGGGATACTGCATAGTTTAAAATCAGGAAGGATGAGTGTTGAGGTTACTGTATACTTTCACCATATTTATTCAATCTGTATGTTGAGTAATTAATCTGAGATGCTGGAGTATATGAAGAAGAGCACAGCATCAAGATTGGAGGGAGACTCATTAACCTGTGATATGCAGATCACACAACCTTGTTTGCTGAAAGTGAAGATGACTTGAAGCACTTACTGCTGAAGATCAAAGATTACAATCTTCAGCATGGGCTACAACTCAACATAAAGAAAACAAAAATCCTCTCAACTGGACCAATAAGCAGCATTATTATAAATGGAGAAAAAATTGAAGTTCTCAGGGATTTCATTTTACTTGGATCCACAATCAATATTCATGGAAACAGCAGTCAAGAAATCAGATGTTGTATTTGGATACTTATGGGTATAAAATATTTTTGTAGGTGTATTCCTTTTTTGCCTTTCCTCACCTCTGTTCAGCTTGTGTCTATATACTTATAGATTCTTGTTATTACTGTTTTGGCAGGATTGGGAAAGTAATGGTATTTACCTGTGTTTCTTTTCACTCTTGATGCTCCTTCCAATGTCTTCCTTTTTCTTAATAATTTTGTACTGACCTCTCCCTTATTGTATCTTTTTTATTTCCTTCACCCAAGTTAATACATATCTACCTATCCAAGTTAATACTGATTTACTTTCTCTTCCCCTCCCACTCCAGGTATCCTTCAAATAATGCTTCTATATGTGTAAACATTTTCTTGACTTTTTATAGTAGTGATCTTACACAATATTTGTCCTTTTGTGATTGACAAATTTCACTCAGCCTCCTAACAAATGGGAACCTCTAGGTTCATGCATATTATGAGGTGTTTTGCAGATTCATCACTATTCTTTAATATTGTGTAGGATTCCATTGTGAGTACATACCGTAGTTTATCCATTCATCCTTTGATGGGCACCTCAGTTGTTTCCATCTTTTTGCTATTATGAGTAATACTGTGATGAGTATGGTTGTTGTGTGTATCTGTTCACTTCATGGCTCTTATTTCTGTAAGATATATATCTAGTAGTGGAATGCTGGATCATATGGTATTTCTATTTACAATTTTAAAGGATGTGTTATACTAATTTCCAAAGTGATTGCACTATAAAATTACAGTCCTACCAGCAGTTTGTAAGAGTTCCAATCCCATCATCCTTTCTATAATTTGCTTATTCTGTTTTTTTTTTTAACTTTGCTATTAATACTGGGGTGAGATAATATGTCACTGTTGTTTTGATTTTCATCCACTTAGTAGGAGCTCTGGTAGCATAGTGCCTAAGGCACTTGACTGCTAACGAGAGGCTGGTGGTTCAAACCCACCAGCCACTCTCAGAAGGAAGGTTGGGCAATCTACTTCCTTAGTGATGCTGCCTCGGAAACCCAAGGAGGGGTCGCTATGAGTCAGGGCTGACTCGACGGCACATAACAACAACAGTGGCTAATGATTGCAAACACTTCATGTATTTGTTGGCCGCCTGAATCTCTTCTCTGGTGAAGGTTCTGTTCATGTCCTCTGTCCGTTTTTAAATTGGATTGTTTGTTTTTTGTGTTGTTGATATAATGAAATTTTCTATGCATTTTAGAGATTATACCCTCATAGATTAGTCCCAAATGTTGTTGCCATTTTTTTTCCTAGTCTGTAAGTTCTCTTTTATTTTTTTGTTGAAGTCTTTTGATGCACATACATGTTTATTTTTAAGAGATACCTGTAGTCTAGCTTGTCTTCTGGCGTTTTTACATTTTTATATACCTTTGATAGATATTTATGCCATATATTAGGACTCTTAAAATTTGCTCTTAGGAGCTCTGGTGGTATAGTACCTAAGGCGTTTGACTGCTAACCAGAAGGCTGGTTGTTCAAATCCACCAGCCACTCCTCAGAAGGAAGACTGGGCAATCTACTTCCGAAGAGATACTGTCTCAGAAACCCAAGGAGGGGTCACTATGAGTCGAGACTGACTCAATGACAATGAGTTTTTTTTTTTTTTTTTAATTTGTCCTTATTTTTTCTTTGATGATCTTTATAGTTTAAGTTTTACATTTAAGTCTTTGCTCCATCATGAGTTAGTATGGTTTGAGATAAAATCTTGTTTTATTTTTCTGCAAATGATATCCAGTTTTGTCAGTACCACTTGTTAAAGAGACTATCTTTTCCCTATTTAATGAGTTTGGCTCTTTATCAAAGATCATCTGTCCATAAGTGGATAGATTTACTTCTGGGTTCTCAAATCTGTTGCACTGGTCTGTGTATTTGTCACTGTACCAATAGCAGTTTTTTTTTTTTTTTTTTTAACTATAATTTGAGTGAAAGTTTGCAGAGCAAATTCATTTTCCATACAACAGTTCATACCCAATTTGCTTTATGACATTGATTGCAATCCCCTCTTTCCATTCCTCCCTGTGGTTACCTTTTCCTGTGTCTTTCTTTCCTATACATTCCTGCCCTCTGAGCTATCTCCCTGTGCAATTACTGCCCTTCTGATCTTCCATGGTTGATTATTCTAAGGAATGTAACTGCATCCAATATCAGGCTATTTTGCCTACTGTTTTTGCATGGTAGGTGTTGATATTGGGAAGTGTGAGAACTCCTACTTTGTTCATCTTCTTCACTAGCTCTTGCCTTATACAGAGTCTCATTCCTTTCCATGTAAGCTTGTTGATGAGTTTTTCCATCTCTTTAAAATATTATGATGGAGGCTGGATTGTGATTACATTATATGTGCAGTTTGCTTTGGGTAGTATTTACATTTTCACAGTGTTATATCTTCCTGTCCATAAATATGGTATATTCTTACATTTACATAATTCCCTTTTGGTTTCTTGTAATTTTCTTTGTATAGGTTTTCATTTTCAATGTTTCTAGTTAGATTTATTTCTAAATACACCATCTAGAATGTATAACATCTAGTTCTTTTTAGAAGAGAGAATGACCAGACTTTGCCTCGTGTACTTTGGCATATTGTCAGACAGGATCAATTACTGGAGAAAGATATCATGCCTTTTAAAGTAGAAGGTCAGAGAAAAAGGGGAAGACCCCAAATGAGATGTACTGACACAGTGGCTGTAACAAGTCTCAAGCATAGCAAAAATTGTGAAGATGGTGCAGGACTAGATAGTGTTTCACTCTGATGTACATGGGGCTGATATGAATTGAACTGACTCAATGACATCTAACAACATATACCCTCTCCATTCCATTTGCTCCCATAACTTCAGACTCCACTGCACCTGGGATCACTCATATCCACAGTCCTAGTCCAATCTCTCATCTTGACTGAGAAGTGAGTTAGGAATGCAGAGTCTGGGGAAATGAAGAAAGGAAGGTGAAGTGAATAACAAAGAACATCACACTGTGGCCTTTTCTACTGTCTGCAGTGTTTTGTTCTGTTGTATATAGGTTTACTATGAGTCAAAATTGATTTGATGGCACCTAAAAACAGCACTACACACCATCTATTATAATCTACCTAAGGAGTTCTGGTGGTGTAGTGGTGAGTTCTGGTTAGCTGTTAACAAAAATGTTGGCATTTCAAACACTCCAGCTCCTTCATAGGAGAAAAATGAGGCAGTCTGCATCTGAAATCATTTACAGCTTTGGAAACCCTATTTTCAAAAAAACAACAACAAAAAAAAACAGTGCCATTGAGTGGACTCCAACACATAGTGACTTCCATTGGGTTTCTGAGGCAGTAAATCTTTATGGAAGTAGATTGCCCCATCTTCCTTTCACAAAGCTGCTGGTGAGTTTGAACCACCAACCTTCTGGTTTGTAGTCCAAAAATTGTTGGAGTACAATTTTTCATAATATTCTGTAATTTTCCTTTTTATTACAGCTGGTTCCATGTTGACATCACTTATTTTGTTTATTATTTATATTATTTGCATGCTCTTCTCCTCTTCCTTTGTTACATTTCTCAGAGATTTGTCAGTTTTATTAATCCTTTAAAAGAGCCAACTTCAAATCTCATTGATTCTTTCTATTATTTCTCTGTGTTCTGTTTCATTTATTTGTGCTTGAGTTTTTATTATTTCTTTTCTTCTTGTGACTGGAAGTTTTATTGTATATATATA
>NW_006927489.1:0-1389 GCF_000298275.1 Orycteropus afer afer | reverse complement strand
TGACACAGACACAGAAGTTAATCTCAGACCCCTGAGCCTTGAAGGGAAGGATACAGAAGTAGACTAAACCCCAACTAGCAGAAGAATTTGTGTGAAAATACCAAAAAAGGAGATATACGGAGCTGCGGTCTGGCAGGGACCTGAGAGCCCCTGATGGCACAAACGACTTGGACATTCCCGAGTGGCGGTAGGACTTAAGAATTAACTTAAAAATCCCCTGCTAGCCAGGCTCTGTGCGGACTGTGTACAATGGCTAGGGAACAAACTGGGGAAGGTGAAGAGAAAGGTGGGCTGAGTGGTAGACTTTTGCCGGTCTGGAGGATGCTGCCATGTTGTACGTTTAAAAAAAAAAAGCGACTTGGCTATTTTGGATATTTAAAGAGACAGCGCTCTCACAGAATCCGGTGGTCGTGAGACTTAAGAATTAACCTAAGGGTCCCTGCTAGCCAGGGTCCGTGTGGACTGTATACAGTGGCTAGGGAACAAACTGGGGAAGGTGAAGAGAAAGGTGGGCTGCATGGTAGACTTTTGCCGGTCTGGAGGACGCTGCCATGTTGTATGTTGAAGCAGCTTGATATTTAAAGAGACAGTGCTCTCACAGATTTCTGGGGCTTAAGATCACACTCTGCTTTCTGGCAGCCCCGGGGACACTCGGGACCTGCAAGGCTGAGGGGGTATGACATTCTTCTTGTTACTGCACCCTGTACCCGCTTGGTGGGCGGGGGTGTGGCCATCCCCACTCCCACCTACCTTCTGGGCCCACACAGGAACTCAGTCGCAGTCTGTGTGCTCAGACGGAGCCTGGGTGCCCTACGCAGTCCTCCTCCGATTTTTTTTCTTTTTCTTTCTTTTTAATTTTTTTTCTTTTCCACTCCCTTTTTCCTGGTGATTAGTTTGCTTGTATTTGTCCACTCCAAACCAACTAATATTATTGATACATTTTTCCTTTTTGTTAATGCTCTTGATCTTCCCCTACCAGGTCCTAGTTTTCAATAGTTTTCTTTTCCCTGTGCCTGGTTGAAATTCTGCCCCCTCTGAATTTAAGGTTTTTTTTTTTGTTTGTTTGTTTTTTGTTCACTTTTTCTTCTTTTCCCAGTTTTTTTTCTTTTCTCGTGACTAACCCCATTCCTTGTTTTTCTTTTTGCAATCTTCCTATTTTTTTTCTTCGTTTATTGTTCTCCTTCCCTATTTTTTTTCTTTTTCTCTTCTTCTTAGTGCCCTATCCACAGATATTGCAGATTTGTTTGTTTTTTCTTCTTCTTTTTCTTTCTTTTTTTTTTTTTTTCCCCTTTTCACTTTTGTTTTGGTCATTGTTCATGTGTGATTACATGGTGTGTTTTTCGTCCATGGGCTTTTAGTTTTTTGATGGTTATTCAATTGTAATTTGTG
>NW_006927488.1:2046-6776 GCF_000298275.1 Orycteropus afer afer | reverse complement strand
GAGATAAAGAAGGTACCATTAGACAGGAAAGGTAATTTACATATGTGGAGAAAATTCTTGGTGTGTCAGGTAGTGGCAAGATATCCAGATGTAGAGTTCTCTGAGCCATTTGGAATTGTGGAATTCAGGAGAAAGGTTAAGGCTGGATGTATAGGTTTGGATTTTATTAAGGATAGAAGTGATAATTGAAACATCAACATCACTGTTGTTGTTGTTATGTGTCATTGAGTCGGACCCGACTCATAGTGACCCCTCCTTGGGTTTCCGAGGTAGTATCACTATGGAAGTAGATTGCCCCATCTTCCTTCTGAGGATTGAACCGCCAGCCTTCTGGTTAGCAGTCAAGTGCCAAGCAGTGGGTTTGAACCGCCAGCCTTCTGGTTAGCAGTCAAGTGCCTTAGGCACAATGCTACCAGAGCTCCGAACATCACTGTAGAGGAAATTATTTCTGAGAAGGAATACAGTTGACTCCATCAAGTGAATTAATTGTTGTTGTTGTTGTTATGTGCCGTCAAGTCAGCCCCGATGCATAGCGACCCCTCCTTGGGTTTCTGAGGCAGTATCACTACGGAAGTAGGATTGCCCAACCTTCCTTCCGAGGAATGGCTGGTGGGTTTGAACCACCAGCCTTCTGGTCAGCAGTCAAGTGCTTTAGCCACTAATTACTTGATACAGTTTGTGAAGATTTCTTTTTTATTCACTGAGGTGCTTCTGTGGTGTTTGTTGTTGTTGTTGTTGTTGTTATGTGCCATTGAGTCAGACCCGACTCATAGCAACCCCTCCTTGGGTTTCCGAGGCAGTATCTCTATGGAAGTATATTCCCCAACCTTCCTTCTGAGGAGTGGCTGGTGGGTTTGAACCACCAGCCTTCTGGTTAGCAGTCAAATGCCTTAGGCACCGCGGCACCAGAGCTCCCTTCTGTAGTGTTAGCATGGTTTATTTAATTATACCATTATCTTTACTATTTTATTATATGTTTGAAACATGAGTCCTTCTGTCATATAAAATTAGTATCTCTGCTAACCAGAAGCCTGGCAGTAGTAAATTTTATACTTGTGGTTAGGAAGGATACTTGATCTTTTTGTTTTAATTTTTTTTATATAATTTATTTTGCTTTTGTGTTGAGAATGTACACAGCAGAAATCCACCCATTCAACCATTTCTCCATGTATAATTTAGTGACACTGATTACTGTCTTCTAGTTGTGCAACCATTCTACCATCCTTTTCAGAGTTGCTCCTCCTCCATTAACATAAACTCACTGCCCTCTTAGTGTTTCAATAACATTTATGCTAGACTTTCTTGTATTTCTTTTAACTTGCTTATTTATGAGAATTCCGTAAGTTCTTTCATTGTATGTGAAAGGGGGTAGCAAACAATGGCCTGTTGCCATGAGCTAAGAATGGTGTTTATTTTTAAATGGTTTAAAAATGTTTAAAAGAATATTTTATGACACATGAAAATTATATGAAATTCAAATTTCAATGTCCATAAATAAAGTTTTATTGGAACACAGCCAAGCATATTCACTTACATATTGTCTGCTGTTGTGCTACAGTGAGAGAGTTGGGTAGCTGTGACCGAAAATATATGGAGTACAAAGCTTAAAATATTTACTCTCTGCCTGCCCCTTTATGGAAAATTTTTGCTGACTTCTAATATGCACTGGTAGCTGTTTCATTGGTAAACTAGTAAAATATAAGTATTATAAAATCAGAAGTGCTTGTCTTACACAGAAAATCATTCTTGTTTAAATAATTCCAATAATTCCTGTCTCCCTTTTCTGCCTTTTTTTTTTTTTTTAATTCCTTGGTGCATACCAGTATTTAACATGCTATATATTTTATATAAAGAGTTTTGGTGTGCAGTGGTTAAAGCCTTCAGCTGCTAACCAAAAATTTGGCAGTCTGAACCCACCAGCTGCTCTTCATGAGAAAGACAAAGCAGTCTGTTTCCGTAAAGACTAACAACCTTGGAAACCCTATGGGGCAGCTCTACTTTGTCCTACAGCATCTCTGTGAGTTAGAATCATGACAGTGGGTTGGGTTTTATATATTTGTTTATTTGGTTAATTATTGCTTCCCCTCTAGATTGTAAGTTTCATGAGGGCAGGGAGTATTGTCTGATTTGTTTACTATTGTACCCCCAGTAGTAGGCATGGAGTAGACATACAATGTGTATTTGAGTAGGTACACAGTATGTATTTATTTAGTAAATGAAAAATATGACTGTGCTGAATTTTTTATATATTACTGTACCCAAATCTGGGGATAACTAGAGAACAGACTGAAACAACTTGTTCTTTCACCATTTGTATACCTTGCCTAGCTTTACTCTCCAGCTTCTAATAGATAACTTAAAAACCAAACTCATTACCATCAAGTTGATTCTGACTCATAGAGACTCTCATTGGGTTTCCAAGGCTATAAATCTTTACAGAAGCAGATGACCCTATGTTTCTTCTATGGAGCAGCTGGTAGGTTTGAACCACTGACTTTTTCAGTTAGCAGACAAAGGCCTTAACCACTACACCACCAAGGCTCCTTTCTAATAGGTAAGTATCCTTGAAACCCCTGGAATTTGGCAATACCAGGTAGAACTTTTGGTGTTGCCTAGAGTATAGCACTAGGAGGAATAAAATGTGTGCATATGCGTGTGCACCAGTGCACATGAGTGTGTGCATGTGTGCGTGCATGTGTGTCTGTGTGTGTGTGAGAGAGAGAGAGAGAGACAGAAAGATGGAGAGATAGATTCAGGCCTTTATGATAATTGTATTTACATATTATGAGTAAGGGGCCTAGTGAAGTGAATGGTACATAGTAATATCTAAAGTTTAACATAATTGAAGAATTAAGCAAACTCTTACTGAAATAGATTGTTTTATGAATGTAGGAGTTTTATTTAGTGGTTTCTTACTACATTTAGAATTAAAATCCAAACTCTTTCCCAGACAGTAAATCCTTGTATGATATGACCATTTGACTTTATCTCCAACCTTCTCTCTATCTTGCCATGTTAAAGCCATTCTGAACTTACGCTCCTCTAATACTTAAATTCTGACTCCCCTGTAGATTATACATTTTCAGGTCAGGGATCATATCTGTTTTACTCACCACCAGCCACTCCTCGGAAGGAAAGTTGGGCAATCTACTTTCGTAGGGACACCGCCTCGGAAACCCAAGGAGGGGTCGCTATGAGTTGGATCCGATTCCACGGCAGTCGTTGCTTTTTTGTTTTGTTTTGTATTTTTACTTAGTAAAATTACTTTTATGAAGTAAGCAGTTGTGGTGGTTATGTTTGTGTGTCAACTTGGCTGGGTATGGTTGAGTGGCTGGGCAGCTGGTGGTAGATATTCCGATGAGACTGGCAATCAACTCCATGGTGGGATCTACCGCAAGCAGCTGAGTAGCTGCTTTGGCTATGTGGTCTGCTTCCCATATATAAGAAGCAGCTTTGGGAATGGTCTCTAGCTTATGGTATGCTTGTACCCTGCATGTAGCCGTGTTGTTGTTCAGCAGCCTGCCATGGTCTGCAGACCTTGAACTTACAGTGGACTTAAATTAATGGCCTGCCCTGTTGTTTGGTAAAATCGGGACTGTGGCTTTTTTACTTGTTAAACTTGGGCTTCTCAGCCTCAGCAGCCAGCAGCTGTCTGAGTAAAGAAATGCCTCTAGCTCCAGTGGGCCAGGAGCAGGAGGCAGAGCTGAGCCCAAGGTTGAGGAGCTTTCACCCAGCTCCTGAAGCCTGGCACTTTGAACTTGGACTTAAAGTCTCCAAACTGTAAGATAATAAACTTCTGTTTGTTAAGGCCATCCCATTTGTGGTATATTCTTGTCAGAGTGGCACCAGGTAACTGGAACAGCAGTAGATACATATATGTTGAATGACTAAATATATGAATGAAAGAGCACAGGACTTGGTGTCAGATGGAATATGTTCTGAATGTTTATATGGATGCCAGTTATACAGGCATGTTTGTGAAAAGCCCTGAAGCTATGGAGTTATGACATGAGCAATTTTTTCATGTGAACACTTTTGATATAATTGTGTTGATAATTTAAAAGCAATCCTGTGATACTACCACTTCCTAGCTATGTGAACATGTGGAGATCTGTTTCTCTGAAATTTAGTTATACCATTTATCAATAATTTTTATAGTACCCACCTTGTACATAGGCTTATTGTGAGTACTGACAAAATGATGAATATGAAACTGCCTATTGTAGTAGATATACAACAAATACCATTTAAAACTTTATTATTTGAAGGATGTGGAATGAGAAGGTGCTGAGATTATTCCCAGAGGTCCAGTAGAATGGACCTATCTTAAACAGCTGGAGAGACCTGTGGCTTTAAGAGAGAAGGTGAGGAGGGAAGGGACTCCAGGGATTACTTCTCTAGACAATGCCCTATTGCCCTTAGAAGTGCTGTGGGACTTTGGGAAAAGCAGAAAACTAGGACTGGCAGTCTTTAGTCTGGTAGCCAGAGGCTAATGTGATGGTTTATTTGAGCACAGTGATGGACAGTGAAGCGATCGACCTACCTAACCAGCCATGAGAGAACCGTGTGGCTGAAAAGCAAAGCCAGCATAGATGTGTTTCTCCACAAATTAAAATGTAGCATGTAGTTTGGGTAACAAATAAAGAGCAGGATATAATTGAATATCAGAGGATTTCCAGTTGAATAAACTACCAGGATTAGGAGTTTTCAGGCTATAAATGCTATAAGAA
>NW_006927488.1:0-1453 GCF_000298275.1 Orycteropus afer afer | reverse complement strand
GGTTACCAAGAGCTGTTCTAATTATTTTCAGTTACTTCTCCCCAAAACCCTGTGAGATTAAGTCTACCATTAATGATGGAATTATGGATGAGGAAACCAAGGCTTAAAGAGGTTAAATAGCTAGTAATTGGCAGATAGCTAATAACTAGAAAGGCAGGTCTCAAACCCAGGTATATGCGGTGGCAAAGCCCATGCTCTGACCTGTTGCTGGAATTCTTCATTGGGATATTTATAACCTGACATTGTACTAGAAATCTGCCCATTGCCAGCTCACAGAAAATAAGTTCTGAGAACTGCAGACTCATGACTCTCACCTGAATATACTGGCAGATTGTATCATTCTATAACATGCAGTCACAGAATTGTAAGGTGCAAAAAAGCAGAGGACTTTTCTCTCTTGTTTGCCATTTTTTTCTCCAAAGCAAAGTCTCTCCAATTTGACACTTGCAATATGTTGGGTCATATATGCTTTTGCTGCAGGGGGCCACCTTGTCGGCTTCTAACCAAAGAGGTCTTCTGACTGCCAAATGTCCTCTGGGGGATAAAAATCACCCCCTGTTGAGAAGCCATTTAGCCTAAAACATAGAACAGTGCCTGGCTAGTAGAATAGAGTCACCAAATATTTCTGGACTGAATGAATAAAGTAACGAACAGCGTTTGCACCAAGTATACAGCTTGTGGTATATGAAATAACTAGGTGAAAAAATAAGTGACACGTTGGACCCATGCTTTCATATACTTTTATAGGACAAGGCTAAAGTGTATACTAAAGTAATAAAGTGACTGAATTGAAAGAAACACTAAGTAAATAAGTGCAGACCATAAATGGATTTATTAAAAGTCATAAAATTGATTCATGTGGTGGGTGAATGACAGGAGTTTGACGCACTGATCTGTACTAATGGAAACTTGGGCAAACATGCTGTGTCCTGGGCACGCTTGGTAAGAGAGCTTCTCCTAAGTCTGTTGGGTTTGTGTAGGGCACTAGAACTCTCAGTAGGAATGATCTAGTGCCCTACATAAACCACACACAGGTATAGAACCCGGATTGCTTTCCCTCTGAGAACTGCGCATTCTGAGAGAGACTAGAAAGTCGGCTCACCAGCCTGAGGTGGCACTGAAGTTCTCTACTGTACAGAGGGTTAAAGGGGTTCCCGTAATGAAGGCGGGCTTCTCTACTGATATCAAAGGATGAAGAGAACTTTTCAGTAGGTGTAAATAATGCAGAGGGAAAAAAATGAGAGGCGTAGAGTTGGAAGAGTTCAAAGCATATTTAAGGGATGAGTAAGGGATAGTTTGTCTTCAGTATAGTAAAACTCTTAAGGAAGATGGGACCTGATTGTAGATGGTGTTTAGGACCACACTGGATAAACCCATGGAACGATTTTTTTTTTTTTTATTTAGAGTTCCCAATGTCTGGCTAAAAGCTCCTTTTTGATGTTGTTAGTTTTTT
>NW_006927487.1:5367-6905 GCF_000298275.1 Orycteropus afer afer | reverse complement strand
AAAAAAAAAAAAAAATTCAACCAGGAACAGGGAAAAGAAAAAATACTGAAAACTAGGACCTGGGATGGGACGATTAAGAATAATAGTAAAAAGGACAAAAATATTGTTAATAATAGTTGTTTTAAAACAGACAAACACAAGCAAACTAATCACCAGAAAAAGAAAGCAAAAAAGAAAAAAATAAAAATAAAAAGAGAAAAAAAAAATCGGTGGAGGACAGGGCAGGGCACCCAGGCTCTGTCTGAGCACACAAACTGTAATGGAGTTCCTGTGGGCCCAGAAGGTAGGTGGGAGTGGGGGATGGTCACACCTCTGTTCACCAAGCAGGTGTGGGGTATAAGAGTAACAAGAGGAATGTCGTATCTTTTCAGTCTTGCAGGTCTGGAGGGTTCTTGGGGTTGCTGGAAAGCAGAACATGTTCTTAAGCCCCAGGAATCTGCAAGAGCACTGTCTCTTTAAATATCCAAAATAGTCAAGCCGTTTTTAGATCTTCAAAATGGCGGCATCCTCCAGACTGGCAAAAGTCCACAGCTCAGCCCGCCTTTCTCTTCACCTTCTCTGTTTATTCCCCAGCCACTGCAGCAGTCCTCCATGCAGTCCTTGGCTAGCAGGGCTGATTTTTAGGTTAATTCTTAAGTCCTACCAGCACTCGGGAATCTCCAAGCTGTAAAGCAGAACGTGTTCTTAAGCCCCAGGAATCTGTGAGAGCGCTCTGTCTATAAATTTTAAAGTATTATGTGAGTGACATTTCCAGTAGACACTTGAACTACCTACCCAGACGATGCTCCCATTTTTGGGAAGTGTCTCCATCACATCCTTGAAAGGGTGGACCCACAAAGCCATATTTGAAATAATCATAACACTGGTAGTTTTAATTTATTTATTGTGCTTTGGGTGAAAATTTACAGAGCAAAATTTGTTTTACATTCAATAGTTCATGAACATTTGATTTCACGCCCTGAATACTATCCTTGACCATAAGTCACTCTCCTCCCCTCCCGTCCCTGTGACCACTCCCTCCCTGTACCCTTCTTAACTATGCACTCCTGTCTGTCCAGCTTTCCCCATATGTGATTGCTGCCCCTCTGGTTCCCCATGGCCAATTGCTCTAAGGGGTGTATCTCCCTAGAGTGGGTGGGTGCACTACCCTAGGGTGGGTGTTCTTCATGTAGGTCTTTCTACTGTTGGGCTGAGAGCCAATCCTTGGGAGTGAGTCCAATTCTAGGCCCAAAGGGTAACCCAGGGCCATAGTCTTGAGGGTTCCACCAGGCTTCTGACCAGCAATTCTGGACATTTTGTGTTTTTTAATTTTGTTCCACATTTTTCCTCCCACTCTATTCAGGATCACCAGTCTTGATCTCTTCAACACTGGTAGTTTTGATAAAAGAATTAACAATGAGGACTTCTTATCTGCTGGGCACTGAGATAAGCCCTTTCTAAATCCTCACTTCTAAGGAGCATTCTGGCTGTACTTCTTCCAAGGATTATTCTATTTCATCTTTCCAATAACCCTGTTTAGTAGGTACTAGAATTATCAT
>NW_006927487.1:0-4832 GCF_000298275.1 Orycteropus afer afer | reverse complement strand
ATTTGAGCTGTGCTCTTTATAATTATAAAACATTGGAAAGAACTGAGCTACTCAATAATCAGAGAATAGTAAGTTATACTATGCCCATTCAATGGAATATTATGTAATTGTGAAAATGCATAAACCTCAAAACTGTGTATAAATGGAGTAATTACAATAGATTAAAAAAAAAAAAAAAACATGGTGGTAAAGGTTGAGAAAAACGCTATATAAATATCACCAGAATTGGGATGGCAAGAATATCGTTCAAAATATATTGTTCAAAAATTCCAATACAGGACTTCCAGTAAGATGGCAGAATAGGCAGACAAGCTACAAAGACCCTCTTCAACAAAGATAAGAGAATCCAACTGACACAGATAGAGAAGATAATCCTGGAGCCCTGAGCTTTGAATGGAGGGATACAGAAGTGGATTAAATACCAACTAGTAGAAGAACCTGAATGAAAACAGTGAGCAAAGAGACAAAGGGAGCTGCAGACTGTCAGGTGTCCTGATGGCACAGACAGCGTGAATATTTCCAAGTGGTGTTCAGACCAGGGAATTAACGTAAATATCAGCCCTGCTCACCAAGGGCTGCATGGACTACTGCATGGGTAGCTGATGACTGAAAAAGGAAACAAACCTTTTCAAAGAAGGAGACAAACCGAGCTGTGGACTTTCAACTGCCTGGAGGATGCAGCCATTTTGAATGTTTACAACCAGTGGCCATTTCAGATATTTAAGGTGACACCATTCTCATTCTGATTCCAGGGACGTAAGAATAGGCTTTGCTTGCTAAAGACAGCATGGACATATGGGAGGCTGATGACTGGAAAGGAGACAGGTGGTGAGTGCTGCCAACTAGTGAATAGAGGAGCACAGCTTACTCTGATACACCCAAACAAAACAAAGAAAACTAAAATCTTGGGCAAATCATTGTAACATAAAATCATCAATTAAATATAAACACAAAAATGTCACAATGTATCAGAGACAACAGAACATCACAGTCCACACAAAAACATCAGAATGTATCAGAGACAACAGACCATCACAGTTCACACAAAGAAGCAAGATAAACCAGAAGAAACAAGGGACCAGGATACAGAACCAGAACACATCCCTGAGGAGGAAGAGCACTGGAACTCCCTGATAAAGAATGCAAAAGAATTATATTTAGGTACCTTCAATGGATTGAGAGACAGATCAAGGAAAACACTGAAGAAAACACAGAGAAAACTCTAGAACAACACAAGAACAAAATGACAAAATAAATGAAAAATTAGAAATGATACAAAATCTACAGATAGAAATCCAGAAGATTAACACCAAATTCTCAGAAACAGATAACACATTGAATGGGCAAAGAAGTAGAATTGAATCAGTGGAAGACAGAATTAGTGAGATTGAAGACAGATACTTCAACACAACTTTTGAAAGATGTATTGAGAAACAATCAGAAAAAAGATCAAAACAAAATGAAGAAAGCCTAAGGTTCATGTGGGATACCATCAAAAGGAACAACCTATGTGTAATCAGAATTCCAGAACAGGAAGATACAAATATAACCACAGAGAAAATTGTCAAAGATTTGTTGGAAGATAATTTCCCCGATATGATGAAAGATGAGAATATATTATTCAAGAAGTCCAATGAACCCCAAACAGGATAGACCCCTAAAGAAAATCACCAAGACATATCATCATCAAATTCACCAAAACCAAAGATAAAGAATCCTGAAAGTAGCACAGGAAAAATGAAAAATTACCTACAAAGGGCAACCAACAAGACTAAGCTCGGTTTTCTCAGCAGAAACCATGCAGGCGAGAAGGCAACAATATGGTACGTATAAAACCCTGAAAGAAAAAAAAATTTCTAACTAAGAATCATATACCCAACAAAACTGTCCCTGATGGTGAAATTAGGACATTTCCAGATAAGCAGAAATTAAAAGAATTTG
Source organism: Orycteropus afer afer (assembly GCF_000298275.1). NCBI lineage: Eukaryota > Metazoa > Chordata > Mammalia > Tubulidentata > Orycteropodidae > Orycteropus > Orycteropus afer. Next base: position 2,891 of record NW_006927487.1, on the reverse strand, counting down.
TTAAAATCAGATCAACCTTACAAGAGATGCTAAAAGGAGTCCCTTGGACAGAGAACTAACAACAGCAAACAACAACCAACCATTAACACACATGATGACATAACACAACACAGTTATGGAAATGTCCAAAATAAATAAGCCTACAAGATTGTCAACAGGGAACCAGAGACATCAATGGGGGAATGAGCACAACTACAAACCAAAAAGAGGGAAAAATTGTATAGTTACAGAACTTCTAAATGGTGAGGAAATCAATTGCAGTAGAATGGACTGTTCTAAAGTTGGGAAGAAAATTATAAATCAAAGGGTACCCTCAAAGAAAAATGATAAACCTTCATATCAAAACAAGAAAGATGACAAACACAAATATTTAGTGAATACTAAAAAAGTAGCAACAAAGGAATTCATAAACCAAATGAGCTCAGCACAGAAAATTACATGGAACAAAGAAATCAGTAACACCACGAAAAAACACATAACAAAATGACAGCAACAAATTCATACTTGTTGATAATTACACTGAATGTCAATGGATTAAATGTACCACTCAAGAGATGGAAAGTTGCAGACTGGATAAGAAAATATAACCCATAAATACGCTGTCTACAAGAAACACACCTTAGAGATAAAGACAAAAATAGATTAAAAATCAAAGGTTGGAAAAAGATATATCAAGCAAATGGCAACCACAAAAGAGCAGGAGTGGCAATATTAATTTCTGACAATATTGACTTTAAGACAAAAACCACCATAAGAGACAAGAATGGTCATTATATAATGATTAAAGGATCAATTGAACAAGAGGACATAACAGTAATAAATACCTATGGACACAATGAAAGAGGCCCAAAATACATAAATCAGACTTTAACGAAATTGAAGATAAATAGATGACTTCACAGTCATAGTAGAAGACTTTAATATACCACATTCAATCAAAGATAGAACAACTGGAAAGGAACTCAACAAAGATACAGAAGAACTAAACCAAATAATTCACCAACTTGATCTTATTGACATCTACAGAGCACTTCACCCAATGAGAGCACAATATACATTCTTTCCCAGTGCACATGGAACATTCTCCAAGATGGACCACATGTTAGGCTATAAGGCAAGCCTTAATAAATTTAAAAACATTGAAATACTGCAAAGCATCTTCTCAGATTAATGCTACAAAATTAGAAATTAGCAACAGGAAGATCAACAGAAAAGGAGAAAACACATGGAAAATGAAAAACACCCTCCTAGAAGAAATTTAAAAAATGAATTTAAAAAATTCCTTGAATCAAACAAGAATGAAAACACAACATACCTAAATCTTTGGGACACAGCAAAAGCAGTTATCAGAGGTCAATTTATAGCAATAAATGCACACATCAAAAATGAGGAAAGAGCCAAAATCATTATCTTAACCCAACATCTCCAACAATTAGAAAAAAAGCAGCAAAAAAAGCCTATAGTCCCCAGAAGAAAAGAAATAATAGAGATTAAAGCAGAAAAAAGTGAAACAGAAAATAGACAATAGAAAACATCAACAAGACTACAAGTTGGTTTCTTGAAAAGATTAATAAAACTGTCAAACCACTGGCAAATTTAACAAAGGAAAAGAGGGAAAAAATGCAAATCACGTGACTAAGATTGGGCGACATCACAACAGAACCAACAGAAATTAAAAGGATAATATCAGGATACTAGAACTATACTCCAACAAATTTGAAAATCTAGAAAAAATGGACAGATTTCTAGAAACATACTACTAACCTAAACTAACACAGACTGAGGTGGAAAATTTGAACAGATCCATAACAAAAGAAGAAATTGAATGGGTCATAAAAAGAATTGTCAATAAAAAAAACACCCTGGTGACTTCACTGGAGAATTCTACTGAACGTTCAGAGAAGAACTGACACCAATCCTACTCAAACTATTCCAGAACATAGAAAAGGATGGGATTCCCCCCAAATTCATTTTATGAAGCAAGCGTAACCTTGATACCAAAACCGGGCAAAGACATCACTCAAAAGAAAAACTATATCCCTCATGAATATAGATGCAAAAATCTTCAACAAAATCCTAGCCAATAGACTCCAAAACATATTAAAAAAATGATACATTATGGCCAAGTAGGGTTCATACTAGGTATGCAAGGATGGTTCAACATTAGAAAAACCATCATCGTCATCTATCACATAAATAAAACAAAGGAAAAGAACTATATGATCGTATCAGTCAATGCAGAAGAGGCATTTCATGAAATCCAACACCCATTCCTGATTTTCAAAAAAAAAAAAAACTCTCAGAAAAATAGGAATAGAAGGGAAATTCTTCAACATAATAAAGGGGATATATGCAAAACAAACAGCTAACATTATTCTCAATGGAGAGAGACTGAAACCATTTCCCTTGTGAACAGGAACCAGACAAGGATGCCTTCTATAACCACTTCTATTCAACACTGTACTGGAAGTCCTAGCCAGGTCCATAAGGGAAGAAAGGGAAATCAAAGGCATCCAAATTGATAAGGCAAAAGTCAAACTATCTCTATTTGATGAGGATTTGATCCTATACATAGAAAACCCAAGAGACTCAGTCAAAAAACTACTGGAACTAATTGAGAGATTTAGCATAGTGGTGGGATACAAGCTCAACTTAAAAAAACCAGTTGGATTCCTCTACACCAGCAAAGAGATTGCTCAAAAGGTAATAAGGAAACCAATACCATTTAAAATAGCTATCAAAAAAATAAAATACGTGGGAATAAATCTCACTTGGGACACAAAAGACTTGTACAAAGAGCTACAAAACACTGCTTCAAGAAACCATGAAATCTACATAATAGGAAGAACATACCACTTGACTGCTAACCAGGAGGCTGGTGGTTCAAACCC
>NW_006927486.1:7641-8333 GCF_000298275.1 Orycteropus afer afer | reverse complement strand
TTTCACCAAACCCCCAAACCAAACTCACTGCCATCGGGTGGATTCCGACTCATAGTGACCCTCTTTGGGTCCGAGACGGTAAACCTTCACAGAAGTAGATTGCCCAGTCTTCCTTCTGAGGAGTGGCTGGTGGGTTTGAACCGCCAACTTTCTGGTTAGCAGTCAAGTGCCTTAGGCACTGCGCCCCCAGAGCCATAGCAGATTTTTATTCTGGAGTCTGTGACGACCACCAGGGTGGAAGCTGTCTCCTGAATACCTTGCTGTTGGGCTCCTCTGCTTCCTGCCCTCTGTCACCTGGGGTCTTGATCGCTCTCCTGGAATTCCCAGACTCTACAGGTTGGAGCCCCACCCTTTCCTGCCGTGGTCCACCCACTTTAGGACAATCTGCTTCCCTTTTCACTAGGATCTGTGATACTTTGAGGTCTCTCCTACAAGCCTTTGACGAGCTGGATGCTGGGGTTTAGTGTTGATACTTATATTCCTCACCTCTGGTGGTGGGGGTTGGACTCTGGGCAGAGGAAAATGCCAGGGAAGGGGAGAATGGTGCCTGGAAACCCTGCGGTGGTCAAAGCAGTGGCTCTAAGGCTAAGGGAATGTCAAGGCTGGTTCCATCGCATTTCCGTTGTATGAGGTATTATTAGGGAGCTCTGGTGGCACAGTGCCTAAGGCATTGGACCGCTAACCAGAAGGGT
>NW_006927486.1:2366-3801 GCF_000298275.1 Orycteropus afer afer | reverse complement strand
GCAGGCACAGCTGCCTCACAGACTGTAAGCTCATCCCTTAGCACTAGAGAGTCGGGGCTTTACCTCAAGCCTCAGTCTTCCGCCTGTAAAGTGGGAGCCCACTGGCCAGTGCTGCAGGGCTCCTGGGTAGATTCAGGGGGACAGTGGTACAGAGCATGGCCCAGCAAAGAGCTTCATGTGGTAGCCCAGTGGCCTGAACCCCAGAGGGTGTCCCTGTCCATCAGTGGCTCCTAAGTTGTGGCTTCATCAGAGTCTCCTGAGGGGCTTGTTAAAATGGATTGCTGGGCCCTTCCCCAGGGTTCTGGCCCAGCAGGGCTGGGGCCCAGGAATGGGCACTGCTAGCCAGTTCTCCAGGAGCCCTGGTGTTGCAGCAGTTAAGCCCTCAACTGCTAACCAAAAGGTCCATGGTTTGAACTCACAGGCCACTCCATAAAGTAAACAATCTGGCAGACTGTAATTTAGGAAACCCTATGGGGCAGTTCTATGCTGTCCTATGGGGTCACTAGGAGTCAGAATCGACTCAACACTACACAACGACAACCATTTCTCAGGCCAGTGGAGCACACTTTGAGTGCCATTGGTTTAAACCAAGGGCCCTACAACAATAATTTCTTCTTCAGTACCATTGGTTCTCAATTATATGCTACCTCCTGAGATGGTTGAATGTCGACTAACTCTTTCTGGTACAGTGACTCTGTGTATTCCTTCCACCTTCTTTTGACGCTTCCAGCATCGTTCAGTGTTTTGCTCACAGAGGAGCATTTGATCAAGAACCAGTGCTACTGAAGAAAGATGTTCAAGCTGCACTGAAGGCGTTGGCTAAGAAGAAGGCTTCAGGAGTTTATGGAATACCAACTGAGGTGTTTCAATAAATGGATGCAATGCTGGAAGCGCTCACTCATCTGTGCCAAGAAATCTGGAAGACAGCTACCTGGCCAACTCACCAGAAAAGATCCATGTTTGTGCCCATGCCAAAGAAAGGTGATCTAAAAGAATGTGGAAATGATTGAATGGTATCATTAATATCACATGCAAGTAAAATTTTGCTGGAAACCACTCAAAAACAGTCATAACAGTACCTAGACAGGGAACGTCCAGCAATGCAGGCTGGACTCAGAAGAGGACGTGGGATGAGGGGTTTTCATTGCTGCAGTTAGATGGGTCTTGACTGAAAGTAAAGAATACCAGAAAGATGTTTATCTGTGTTTTATTGACCATGCAAAAGCATTCTACTGTGTGAATCATAACAAATTATGGATAACATTGAGAAGAATGGAAATTCCAGAATACTTAATTGTGCTCATGAGGAAACTGTACATGGACCAGGAGGCTGTCATTTGAACAGAAGAAGGGGACACTACATGGCTTAAAATCACAAAGGATGTGCGTCAGAGTTGTATCCTTTCACCCTAATTATTCAGTCTGTATGCCGAGC
>NW_006927486.1:0-1771 GCF_000298275.1 Orycteropus afer afer | reverse complement strand
CAAGAAGAATGAGCTGATCTGTTTTGGAAGAAGCGCAGCCCAATACTCCTTACAGATGAGATGGTGAGACTTCGTTTCCTGTCCTTTGGGCACGTTGTCAGGGACCAGTCCCTGCAGAAGGACCTCAGGCTTGGTAAAGTCGAGGGTCAGTGAAAGAGGGGAAGGCCCTCAACAAGAAGGACTGACACAATGGCTGCAACAATGGGCTCCAACAGCAACAGTTGTGAAGATGGCGCCAGACCACGCAGTGTTCCGTTTTGTTGTACACAGGGTCTGTATGGGTTGGGCCTGACTCAACCGAAGAACAACCAAAATGTGCAAACGAGCCTCTCCTGATGACCGCCTGGACCCAAGACAGCAGAACTCAGCCAGGCGACTGGGTTTGAATTTGATCTTTGGAAGTTGCTGTCCTTCTCCGAGCCTTGGTTCCCCATCTATTGAGTGAGAATTAAAACACCCAACTCAGAGAGCCTGGGAGGATGAGCTGAAGTGACGTCATACAGAGAGCCCAGTAAAAGTCCCTCCCCTCCCACTCCTGCTTCCCCCCCCCCCATCGTCATTATTGTTAGGGATTGAATTATCTCCCCCAGAATATGTGTGGAAATCTTGGCTCTTAGACCTATGGTTGTGATCTTTTTGGAAATAACACTTTTTCTTTTGTCATGTTAGTGAGGTAGCGTCCTAAACCTAATCCCGTCCGAGTTCTAAAGACCCGGATGGGCACAGCCATGTACACGGGGGAACATGGGTGTGAGGATCAACTACAAGCTGAGGAGCCAAGGAACTCCCAGGGCTGCCAAAAAGGGAGAACGACTGGGCCAGAGCCTGCGTCGGACTTGTAGCCTCCTCAATGGTGACAAAATAACCTTCTGTTCTTGACGGCCACCTATGTGTGGGGTCTGTGTTACAGCAGCGCTAGGTGACTAAGTCATTGTCATCATCACTGTTGTAATGATCAGCAATCAACAATCGTTGTCACCATCATCATCCTCACCATCATCGTCATCCTCACTATCCTTGTCGTCATCATCATCATCATCACTGGTGTCATCATCACCATTGTCATTGTCTTCTTCTTCATCATCATCATCATCATCATTGTCATCTTCATCATCTTCATCACCATCATCATCATTACTGTTATCATCACCATCATCATTGTCGTCATCATCATCTTCATCATCATCACCATCACCATCATCATCATTATTGTCATCATCTTCAGCAACAGCAACTTTGTCATCATCACCTTCATCACCATCATCATTGTCATTACTGTCACCATTGTCATCATTATCACCATCATCATCCTCACCATCATTGTCTTCATCACCATCATCATTGTTGTCATCATCACCATCATCATTGTCATTATCATCATCCTCATCACTGTGGTCTCTTTCATTGTCCTCGTCATCACCATCTTCCTCCTCCTCATCATCATCTTCATCACCATCATCATCATCATTTTCTTCATTGTCATCATCATCACTGTGGTCCCTTTTCATTGTCCTCATCATCACCATCTTTCTCAACATCATCATCGTCATCATCTTCATCACCATCATCATCATCATCATTTTCTTCATTGTCTTTGTCATCACTGTGGTCCCTTTCATTGTCCTCATCATCACTATCTTCCTCAGCATCATCATCATCATCATCTTCAACACCATCATCATCATCATCATTTTTCTTCATTGTCCTCATCATCACCATCTTCCTCCTCCTCCTCCTCCTCAGCATCATCTTCATCACCATCATCATCATC
>NW_006927485.1:0-6917 GCF_000298275.1 Orycteropus afer afer | reverse complement strand
TTCCTCTAATGCTTTGAGAGTAACAGAATTCTTTTGATTAAGTCATTAAAGGCTTGTTTGACTTGTTTGTTCCTCAGGGTATAAATAGATGGGTTTAAGATGAGGGAAATGAAAGTATTTAGAATTGTCACCTCCTTATTATTGGCCATTTCATCTTTCACTGAAGGTTAATTTAGATGAAGATGCAGCTGCCACAGGTGATGAAAACCACAGTGATGTGGAAAGAACAGGAAGAAAAGGCTTTTTTCCTTTGCTGGGCAGAGGGGAATCTCAGGATTGTACTGATGATATATATGTAGGACAAAACCACACACACACAGACATGATGAAGATCATTACAGAGCAGGCAAGAACCATCTGCTCTATGATCCATGTATCTGTGCATGAGATCTTCAGGAGAGGATTAGCATCACAGACAAAGTGGTCAATGACATTAGAATCACAGAAATCCAGATCCAGTCCCAGTCTAAGAGGCAGGAATATGATAAACAAAGTAGTTATCTAGCAGCCTTAGATAAGATTTTTGCAGGCCCTGTGGTTCATGATGATCATGCAATGCAGGGGTTTGCAGATGGCCATGAATTAATCAGTGCTAGGAGGAAAAATTCTGTTACTCCAAACAGGTCTGTAAAAAACAATTGACTTGAACAAACATTATAGGTAAGGGTCCTGTTACTGCTGATATACTCTATGGGAATCTAGGATGCAGGCAGAGGTAAATGAGATTTGTAAGGAGAAATTTTGGGGAAAAAAGTACATGGCAGTTTTAAGGTGGGCATCCACTAAAGTGAGGAAGATAATGGTCAGGTTTCCAGTTACACTCAACATGTAGGCAATCAGTAGAAATATGAAAATCAGAATTTGCAGTTGTGGGTCTTCGATCTGTCTCAGGAGGATGAATGTGGTTAGCGCTGAATGTTTCTCATTCTTGGCTGCTGACTTCTGCCCAATCTGTGTGTAAAACTGAGAGGCATAAGGTTAGAGAAGAGGGTGAGGATAAATTTTCTGGTAGATTTTGGTTATGTGTTTTACATGTATTTGTTTGAATCAATAATGAATAATTTTGAAATATACCATCAACTCTTTTGTTATGCCATTCAACTGGTTTGAAATCTAGTTATCAGTCTCAACCATACATATGGTAAGATATACATTTTGCATTGAAATTCATGTACATACACATACTGGAATATATCTGAAACAAAAATAGTGCAAAAATTTTCTCTTAGACTGTTCTGCCCTCTAAATTTTTCTATTTTTATGTAAGTCATTTAAAGTAAATACAAATATCATTTCATTAATTTACAGCTTACTAATTGGTCATGACCATTGGCTTGAAAAAAATGAAATTTTTAAGGATATTTTTAATGATAATATTGTCCAAAGAATAATAGGATCTTATTCTCCATGATATTTTAAAAAATGTCATCTACCCTTTTAATTAACACTGAACTGGATTCATCCACATCACATATTTTTCTACCAGGAATGATGAGATCATGACTACTAAACCAAAACCAAAAACAAACCCAGTGCCATGGAGTTGATTCCGACTCCTAGTGACCCTATACAACAGAATAGAACTGCTCCAGAGGGTTTCCAAGGCTGTAGGAGCTCTGGTGGCCTAGTGGTTAAAGCATTTGGCAGTTCAAATCCAACAGCTGCTCCACTGGAGAAAGACAAGGCAGTCTGCTTCCAAAGATTTGCAGCCTTGGAACGCCTGCTGGTAATTCTCCTCTGTCCAACAGGATCAATGTGAGTTGGAATCAACTGGTTGGCAGTGGGGAAATCTTTATGGAAGCAGACTGCCTCATCTTTCTTCTGCAGAGCAAATGGTGGGTTCAAACCACAAACTTTTTGGGTAGCATCAAATGCTTTATCCACTGCACCACAAGGGCCCCTTTCATAGCTATTGTTGTTGTTATTGTTGTTTGCTATCGAGTCAGACCCAACTCATAGCGACCCCTCCTTGAGTTTCCAAGGCAATATCACTATGGAAGTAGATTGCTCCATCTTCCTTCCGAGGAGTAGCTGGTGAGTTTGAACCACCAGCCTTCTGGTCATAGCTATTAGAGTACCCTTCATTTATAAGAATGTTTTCCTACCCCCAAACAGAAATTTTTCATTTTCATTTATCTGCTTGAAACTTTTTTTTTTCCTGGAGAAATTGTTAATGTATAGGGTTGGTTATGACCCTCAAGATGTTTCCAAATCTCTGTTGTAGCAATTTAGCTCTCTGTTTGACTGCTATGTCCAAACTTATAATTAATATACAAAAGGTATTTTCCTTATAAAAAGTCATCCTTTAGATTTTTCTTGACTTTCTGAAATGTCCCTGCCTTTAATAGATGATGATACACAGCCAATTCACTAATAAGTGAGGGAATGTCCTGGGAAAGATTTACACAACTGAAGAATATTATCCTCATTGTTTTATGATTTCATTGTGTTTTATTTCTGTCTCAACCAACCACTTCCTTCTCACTGTTTTCTAGATACACTTCTTGCATGATATTCACTGGCTTATCATGTTGATATTTCTCAGACTTCTGTAGTTCCATCTGCTGCTGTTTGTGTTTTTTCACGGACATTCCATTAAATCCTATGCTCACCATTTAGTGTTTAAAATTAAATGATTAAAAATTCAGACAACATCTCTCTGGCTGTTAGGCATCTGCATCTGGAAGTTACATTGTTATCTCAAATTCAATAGATTGGAAATGGGGTTTACATCTTCTGCATCACTCTTACTCCTTTCCTCACTCCTTGTTTGATATACTAAAACCAAAAAAACTATGCCTACAAATAGATGTGAGTGAGATTTCTGAAAAGGAAAATGTACATTGGTGTTTTAAGCTGAGAGTCCATCAAAGTGAGTGAGATAAGGATTAGGTTCCCAATTACACTCTATAAGTAGGTAAAATTTTGAAAAATGAAAAGAGATCTTGAAGATGTGCATATTCAGTTACTTCTAGGAAAATGAATGTTGTTATTTTATGATTTCTCATCACTGACTTTTGACTTTGTGCAACGTTTATGAAGAAAGATCAGTGATTTTATTAAATTATTCAAGGTCCGGTGTTGATAAACAATGGCAAATACAGTCAAACACATAAATACATTGCATTGAGTTTCTTTAATTTAGTAATTAATATCACCAAATCTATATACTTATGGTAATCAGTATACTCATGGACTTTACTAGTAACTCTCCTTTCATATGTTTTAGAAGAAATATTTCTTACAAATGAATTTACCTGGATCACAATTTAATAAGTTATAGAGTGAATCTTTCCATTACATCTTCACAAATTTATTATACATATTTAATCTACACACAGGAAGATTATTATTGACAAAGAATGATCTTATCAACATTAAGATTTTCTTTTACTCTATGCATTCTTATTTACTTTGAAGTTGAAATCTTTAAGAACACTCTCAGTTTCATGTCTTTACTTGTATTTTTACACTTGATGAAACATAATTACATAACAAATGATTTACACATGCTATAGTTCTCCAAAATCCATCATCAATTATAGTTGAATCCCTATTACAACAGAATGTCTCTGTTGTTTTCCTCTGTTTTGGCTTAGAAACAAAAGGCCCCTCTATATAATCCTTTGACTCTTATAATTCTTAATTATTATGTAATCTATTTAATGTCCATGTGGCACAAAATACAAGGATTCATTGCATTACCTATTTGTTATATGTGAAGAAAGTTTGGTTGCAAGTCGTAAACAGGTAATCAACATTACCAGTATTGTTTTATGGTCTCATTCTCTTTAGTTGTCATTGAAATTTCTTAGGACTGTATTCATTCCTCATACATCACCTTCTTTTCTCCTTTCCTTCGCTTCATCATACTGATAGTACTATAAAGTGATTAGCAGTAGATTCTCTGTTTGTAGCCAGATTGACAAAGTCCACTTGTGAGTTTGCCAGTTATTAGCTAGAGTACAACTTTTACTAAATTTTATTATTTCTCTGTGCCTTTGAGTTTTATATATAAAATGAGAGTAATAGCAATATCTACCACAAAAAGATGATTGGAATTTTTACTTGAATGTAACACTCTTAGAATAGTCCCTAGATCTTGGTAAGCATTTATTGTATGATTCTTGTTAGTGTTGTCTGGCCTACGCTGATTTTCTGTAGTTCCTCATCAACCATTAATTCCTTAAACTATTACAATCTGATTTTGAACCCAATATTTTACTGAAATTGTTTTGACAGTGTTACTAGTGACTTCTGTTTTGTTAAATAAACTATGCATGTTTTATGTGACCCCTCAGGAGCCCCAAACTCTTTGGACTGAAACCTCTTCATAAAATGTTCTGATAAAGTAACTCCAATGGTAGTTTATACATATTTTTACTCTTACATTTTGGATAATTCTTAATCCTTCTCTCTTTTTTTTTAGGTGTATAGTCATCAACTCCAATGACTTCAAGTAGAATCTGTATGGTGGTAATTGTACTCTCTGAATTTCAAGTAATGATCATTTTTTTCTGAAATTCAATTACATGTAGCCATATAAACCTCACACACACATAAACAACACATACAAAGTTGATGTCATGGACTTTTCCAGCCCTATTCTCTTCCCATGTGCTTCCACTAATAAGACTGATTGCAATAATTGAATCACAAAGATCACACAATATGCCACATGCATTGCAATCATTTCATAGTGAGCACCTGTCTGAAGCCATCTGCCCTCCACTTCTTTCCCTGTCTTTACTCCATCTTTCTTCCCCAGGACTTGGATTCATCTTGAGGACACTATTTTGTCTGATTTTCAGCCTCAGCGTCACGTTTGCAACCTGGTGGCAGGATTGCATACAATGAACTTCAAACTTATTTTTCATTCAAAATTTATTTTTATCATGGCACTTAGCCTGACAACATAAGTATTCTGAGATCAGAAACTATACTTTTCACTAGACTAACCACCAAAACTAACACAATTTTGGCATGTAGTCAGGGCTTAGTAAATGGTTATTACACAAATTCCACCGTCACTAATTTCCTACAGACATATACAAAGATATCTGCTTTCCTACTTAAAGCTTTTCTTGTTATTGCTCCATCACTGAATTTATATTTACAGAAAGTTATGTGTCAATGACTCTGCTATTTAGCTTTGGAAAAAATATTTTGTTTATTTATTTAGTCAAATAGTAGTGTTTGTAATTAAATTAACTCATATGACAAAGTTGGCTCATTGTCTGCTAATATCCATTACCTTTAGTGTTGACCAAAGAGATAACTGACTTCTTTTTCCTTCCTTATCTGGTGAGTTACTTCCTTTTGCTTCCTTGAAGTACCTGTCATTAAGACAGTAAAATTGTAAGTCAACTTGGCCATACTGAGTTTGGTTCCATAATCCCTGTATAGTTTTATTCTCAGTTATCAAAAATGAATTACAACAGAAAACAATTAAATGTTTCCAATCAGAGTTCTGGCAGCATAATGCCTAAGGCATTTGACTGCTAACCAGAAGGCTGGAAGTTCAAACCCACCAGCCACTCCTCAGAAGGAAGGTTGGGCAATCTACTTCCCTAGAAATAGTGCCTTGGAAACCCAAGGAGGGTTCGCTGTGAGTTGAATCGACTTGATAGCACTGAATTTCTGTTTGTGAGCTTTCCTATATCAATTCTCTGGGAGATTCCAATTAAATTATTTTAAGGATAATTAAATGCAATGATTTAAAATATTATCTTCAGGATGGGTGCAGGGTCAATTCTGGCCAGGTGTTAATTCTTCCATTTATGACTACCTATTTCTTTTTATTCCATCATTTAAATATTCTACTTTACAATGCCTCCAGGGATCTTGAACAAGTTATTACCTAAGATTCTGTTCTGTCTGAGGCTGCAGCACATGGTGCTACTGCATGACAAACAGATGATTGACATTTGGATGACGTCTCTTAATCACTGATATTAATGACTATAATGTATCCAATGATATTTATCACAAATGAAGCTAATATTCACACCTATCTGACTGTGCTTATATCTCAATTTGTTAAGGGCTCACACTGAGGAGGTGGGTGATTAACAAGACCAATTAGCAACCATGATATAGTTTAGAGGATCAATATCATTGATACTATTTATAGCTGTGACCAAGCTATGCAACCCAGAGGATATCCAAACTAGTGTAGATAATAACTATTCACCTTTGTAAAAAAAGTCAAAGATTTGTGTTCTTATTGTAGTCATATAAAGTGGTATCACTGAAGACCTGATATTCAGAACTTGAACTCTACACCCTTGATCTTAATGGAGTTGGCAAAGGAACTTCTATATAAAGAAAGTTGCAAAGATTAAAACTTAACCAAGTTTGATCTGTAGATCATTCCAGTGTGTTTATATATATACACGTGTGTGTGCGCGCATGTGTATGTGTGTAAAAATCATCATTTAAGCTTGTGGATTTAAGCTTGTGGATCAGTAGTATAGGTTATGGTGAAACCAAAGAGTCAGAGAAATAAATGTTTTAAAAATCTGAATTTACCCATAACTGTAAGTTTAAGCTTACTGTCTAAATGCTTATGTCTGGCTGAAATTCGCCACCATATGTTTTTTATTTATTTATTTATTTATTTATTTATTAATTAGGATTTGGGTGGAGATTCACAGAGTAAATTCTCTTTTCATACAGCAGTTCACATATACTTTGTCTCATGTAATTGACCAAAATTTACAATGCAGCAGCTCCCCTCCCACTTCCTCCCCATAGTTACCTCCTCCCAGTCCCATCCCTTCATACATTTCTGCACCCTGAGAGGCCCATTGTCTGCCAACCCTGTATATGATCTTGAATACACCCTCCATTTAGACATACATAATTGTTTAGCTTGTTCACCCATCTATCCGTCCCTATACCCATGTTTGCTTTCA
>NW_006927484.1:5551-7000 GCF_000298275.1 Orycteropus afer afer | reverse complement strand
TTGAAGAGGGTCTGTGCAATCCTTCTGCCTAGTCCGCCATCTTGCCCCGCCTCTCTTTCTTCTTTTTTATGTGTCTATTTATTGCTATAAATTGGCCTCTGATCACTGCTTTTGCTTTGTCCCAAAGATTTTGGTATATTGTGTTCTCATTCTCGTTTGATTCAAGGAATTTTTGAATTTCAATTTTTATTTTTTCTCTTACCCAGTCTTTCCAAAGGAGGGTGTTGTTCAGTTTCCATGTGTTTACTCTTTTTCCATTTATCTACCTACTATTGATTTCTAATTGGATGGCATTATGATCTGTGATGATGTTTTGCAGTATTTCAATGTTTTCAAATATATTTAGGCTTGCTTTATGGCCTAACATATGGTCTATCATGGAAAATTATCCATGTGTACTGGAAAAGAATGTATATTGTGCTGTACTTTGGTGAAGTGCTCTGTAGATGCTTATAAGGTCAAGTTGGTGGATTATATTGTTTAGCTCTTCTGCATCTTTGTGAGTTACTTTCCAGTTGTTTTATCTTTGATTGAAAGTGGTGTATTAAAGTCTCCCCCTATGACTATGGAGTCATTTTTTGACATTTCAACTCTTTTAAAGTCTGATTTAGGTATTTGGGGGCTCTTTCATTTGGTCCATAGATATTTATTATGGTTATATCTTATTGTCAGTTGATTCTTTAAGTATTAAATAATGTCCTTCCTTGTCTCATATGGTGGCTTTTGTCTTAAAGTCAGTTTGATCAGAAATTAATATTGCCACTCTTGCTCTTTTACAGTTCCCATTTGCTTGATATGTCTTTTCCCAACCTTTGACTTTCAGTCTGTTTTTGCCTTTGTCTCTAAGTTGTGTCTCTTATAGACAGCATATTGATGGGTTATTTTTTCTTATCCAATCTGCATCTCTCTGTCTCTTGAGTGGTGCATTTAATCCATTAATGTTCAGCGTAATTATCAAAAAGTATGAATTGATTACTGATACTTTGTTATGTGGTTTTTCATGGTGTCCTTGGTTTCTTCATTCCATATTATTTTCTGTGCTGAGCTCATTATGTTTATGAATCGTGTTATCATTTCCTTTGTTGCTGTTGTTTTAGGATTTGCTGAATATTTGTGCTTGTCCTCTTTTTTTGTTGTAATGTAAAGGTTTATCATTTTTTGTTGAGGTTACCTTGTGATTTATAATTTTCTCCCTGAGTTTAGAACAGTCCATTCTATCTTGCAACTCTCTTGGCTTCCTCGCTATTTAGAAGTTCTGTAAGTACACAATATTTTCCCTTTTATTGATTTGTAGTTGTTCTAATTTCCTAATTGATATCTCTGGTTCCCTGTTTACAAACTTATAAGCTTATTTTACTTTGGATATGTCCATAGCTCTGGTTTTGGGGTTATGCCATCTTGTGTATTAATGGTCAGTTGTTGTTTGCCATTTTTGTTTATCTGTTCAAA
>NW_006927484.1:3134-3768 GCF_000298275.1 Orycteropus afer afer | reverse complement strand
AAAAACAAACAAACTAAAAAAAAAGAAAAGAAAAAGAAAAAAAAAAAAATAGGGCAGAGTTGGGCAGGGCACCCAGGCTCCGTCTGAGCACATAGATTGGGATGGGATTCCTGCCATCTTAGAAGGTGGGTGGGAGTGAGGGATGGCTGTTCTTCCATTCACCACGAGGGTGTGGGATATAAGAGTAACAAGGGGAATGTCATATCTTTCCAATCATCCCATCCAGAATGTCCTTGTGGTTCCCAGCAAGTGGAGCCTGTTCTAAGTCTCTGGAATCTGGGAGAATGCTATCACTTTAAATATCCAAAATGGTCAAAATGCTTGTAAACATTCAAAAAATCTGCACCCTCCAGACAGGAAAAAGTCCACAGCTCACCCCGCCTTCCTCTTTGCTGTTCCCCCTTCTATACACCAGCCACCAGAACACTCCTCCATGCAGTCCCTGACTAGCAGGGATGATTTTTATGTTAATTCTTAGGTCCTACCACCTCTCAGCAATATCCAACCTGTCTGTGCTATCAGGATTGCTGCCAGACCACAGTTCTGTGTGTCTCCTTTATTGGTGTTTTCATGCAAATTCTTCTGCTAGTTGGAGTTTAGTGCATTTCTATATCCTTCTCATCAGAGCAGGTGT
>NW_006927484.1:0-1444 GCF_000298275.1 Orycteropus afer afer | reverse complement strand
ATCCAAAACAGCATCCATTTGTTGAAGCATCTCAGTAGGTATTCCTTGTTTTTTACCAATTTCTTCAGTGCATCTCTGACTTCATCCTTCCATAGCTTTGGTTCCTGATCATATATGACCTCCTGAAATGGATGAACATCAACTGATTCTTTTTGGCACAGTCACTGCATTCCTTCCATCTTCCCTTGATGTTTCCTGTATCATTCAATATTTTGCCCATAGAATCTTTCAATATCGCAAATTGAGGCTTGAGTTTTTTCTTCAGTTCTTTCAGCTTGAGAAATATTGAGTGTATTCTTCCTTTTTGGTGTTGTAACTCCAGTTCTTTGCACATTTAATTATAATAATTGGCTTTGTCTTCTCCAGCTGCTCTCTGAAATCTTCTATTTAGCTCTTTTATTTTTTTGTCATTTCTTCCATTTGCTTTAGCTGCTCTCCATTCAAGAGCAAGTTTCAGAATTTCTTCTGTCATTTATTTTTGTTTTTTCTTCCTTTCTTGTCTTTTTAATGACTTTTTGCTTTCTTCATGGATGATGTTCTTGATGTCATTCTATAACTCCAATGGTTTTTGGTCATTGGTGTTCAATGTGTCAAATCTATTCTTTGTATGGTCTCTAAATCTATTCAGTAGGGATATAATCAAGGTTATGTATTTACTCTCATAGACTTATTTTAATAGTCTTCAGCTTCAACTTGAACTTTCATGTGAACAGTTGATGGTCTGTTTGAGAGTCAGCTCCTGGCCTTGCTTTGGGTATAGATATTAAGCTTCTCCAACTCCATCTCCCCTTTCACAGATGTAGTCAATCTGATTCTTCTGTACTCCACCTGGTGCAGTCCACCATTTATGTTGTTGGAAAAATGAATTTGCAATGACTCAGCCACAGGGTTATAGGTGAGGAGAGACTACTCAGGGACACCTAAAGTAGCAGGCAGGAAGAGCAGGAGAAAGAGGATTAAAAGCCAGGAATCCAGAGAGAAGAGCAATCAGTCGAAGGGATTCGGTGAGGAGACAAACTCAGGCCTGCCCAGAGTAGCAGGCTGGAAGAGCAGGAGAAAGGGGACAAAAGCAAAGAAACCTGACAGAAGAGCAGTCAGACCCAGGGTTACAGATGAGGAAAGACAACTCAGGGACACCCAAAGCAGCAGGCTGGAAGAGCAGGAGAAAGGGAATTAAAAGCCAGGAAGCCAGAGAGAAGAGCATCAGCCAAAGCGATTAGGTGAGGAGAGGAAAGCAAGGCCCGCCAAAGCAGCAGGACGGGAGAGCAGGAGAAAGGGATAAAGGCTGGGAACCTGGACAGAGGAGCAGTCAGCACCAGGGACAACTCAGGGATGCACAAAACAATAGGGCAGAAGAGCAGGAGAAAGGGGATTAAAAGCCAGGAGGCCAGACAGAGGTACAGGCAGCCACAGGGACCCAGATGGGGGTGATACGAGAGGTCTC
>NW_006927483.1:1460-6786 GCF_000298275.1 Orycteropus afer afer | reverse complement strand
TTGACTTCTTCCTTACCAATTTGGATGCCTTAGATTTATCTTGCTTGCCTTATTGCCCTGGCTAGGACTTCCAATACAGTGTTGAGTAGAAGTGGTGATAGAGGACATCCTTGTCTGGTTCCTGTTCGCAAGGGGAATGGTTCTGTCTCTCACCATTGAGAATAATGTTGGCTGTTGGTTTTGCATAGATGCCCTTTATTATAATGAGGAATGTCCCTTCTATTCCTATGTTGCTGAGAGTTTTAATCAAGAATGGGTGTTGGATTTTATGAAATGCTTTTTCTGCATTGATTTAGATGATCACGTTCTTTTCCTCTGTTTCATGTATGTGGTGGATGATGTTGATTGTTTTTCTAATAATATGCATCCTTGCATACCTGATATGAACCCCACTTGATCATAATGTATTATTTTCTTGATATGTTGTTGGAGTCTATCGGCTAGGGTTTTGTTAAAGATTTTTGCATCTATATTCATGAGGGATATTGGTCTGTAGTTTTCCTTTTGAGTAATGTCTTTGCCTGGTTTTGGTATCATGGTTATGGTTGCTTCATAAAATGAATTAGGAAGGGGTTCATCCTTTTCTGTGTTTTAGAATAGTTTGAGTAGGATTCGTATCAGTTCTTCTGTGAACATTTGGTAGAATTCTCTGGTGAAACCATCGGGCCAGGACTTTTTTGGTAATTTTTTGATGACCTGATTCAGTTTCTTCTTTTGATGTGATTCTGTTCAACTTTCCCCTTTCAGTCTGTGTTTGATTAGGTGTAAGTAGTGTGTTTCTAGAAATCTCTCCATTTCTTCCAGATTTTCAAATTTGTTGGAGTCCATTGCTTAGTATCCTGATACTATCTTTTATTTCAGTTGATTCTGTTGTGATACTGTCCAATTCTTATTTCTTATTTGTGTTATTTGTATTCTCTCCCTCTTTTCCTTGGTTAAATTTGCCAGTGGTTTGACCATTTTATTAATGTTTTAGAAAAACCAACTTCTAGTCATGTTTATGTTTTCTGTTGTCTATTTTGTATTTCATTGATTTCTGCTAGAATCTTCATTATTTCCTTTCTTCTGGTGACTGTAGGCTTTTCTTGCTGTTCTTTTTCTAATTCTTGGAGATGTTGGGTTAAGGTGTTGATTTCAGCTCTTCTGTTTTGATATGTGCATTTATTGCTATAAATTGGCTTCTGATTACTGCTTTTGCTGTGTCCCAGAATTTTGTTATGTTGTGTTTTCATTGTTGTTTGATTCAAGGAATTTTTAATTTCCTTTTTTATTTCTTCTGTGACCCTGTCATTCTTAAGGAGGGTGTTGTTCAGTTTCCTTGTGTTTGCTCTTTTTCCATTGATCTTACTATTACTGATTTCTAAATTTATAGCATTGTGATCTGAGAAGATGATTTGCAGTATTTCAATGTTTTTAAATTTATTAAGGCTTGTTTTATGGCCTAACATTCTCCTATCATGGAGAATGTTCCATGTGCACTGGAAAAGAATCTGTATTGTGCTGCTGTTGGGTGAAGTGCTCTGTAGATGCCTATAGGGTCAAGTTGGTCCACTGTATTGTTTACTTCATCTGTTTTTTTTATTGAGTTTCTTTCCAGTTCTTTCTTTCATTGAAAGTGGTGTATTAAAGTCTCCTACTATGATGGTGGAGTCACCAATTTGTCTTTTCAATTCTGTAACTGTCTGATTTGTGTATTTTGGGGCTCTTTCATTAGGTCCATAGATATTTGGTTATTATGGTTATATCTTCTTGTTCTATTGATCCTTTAATTATTATACAATGTCCTTCTGTCTGGTTACCTAGTACTGCTCTAACAGAAATGCCACAAATGGGAAGTCCTTAACAAACAGGAGTTTATTCTCTCAAAATTGGGAGGCTTTAAGTCCAAGTTCAAAGTTCCAGGCTCTAGGGACTGTGTGAAAGCTCCTCAGCCTTGGGCTTAAGCTCTGCCTCTTGCTCCCAGCCCACTGAAGCTAGCGGCATCTCTTCACTCAAGCAGGTACTGGCTGTTGAGGCTAACAAGCCCAAGGTAGGCAAATAAAATGGCATAGTCCTAATGTTACTGACCCACTTGGCAGTCCATTAATTCAAGTCCATTGTAAGTCCCAAGGTTGGCCAAGCATGGCAGGCTGCTGAACTATGACATGGCTACATGCAGAATCCAAGCATGCCATAAGCTAGAGACCGTTCCCAAAGCTGCTACTTATATACGGGAAGCAAACTGCATCCCTAAAGCAGCTACTCATCTGCTTGTGGTAGATCCCACCATGGAGTTGATTACCAGTCTCTTTGTGGGGAATAATATTCTGGCGCTTTTTCATTAGGTCTATAGATATTTATTATGGTTATGTCTTCTTGTTCAATTAATCTTTTAATAACTATATAATGCCCTTCCTTGTCTTGTAGGGTGGTTTTTTTCCTAAAGTCAATTTGATCAGAAATTAATATTTCCACTCCTGCTCTTTTGGTTGCCATTTGCTTGATCCATCTTTTTCCAACCTTTGATTGTTCTCTTTTTTTGTCTTTGTCTCTCAGGTGTGTCCTTGTAGACAGCATATTGATGGGTTATGTTTTCTTATCCAGTGTGCAACTTCCGTCTCTTACATGGTGCATTTAATCCAATGACATTCAGTGTAATTATCAACAAGTATAAATTGGATGGCGTCATTTTGTTATGTGCTTTTTCATGGTATTCCTGGTTTCATTGTAACATATAATGTTCTGTGCTAAGCTTCTTTTGTTTATGAATCGTGTTACCATTTCCTTTGTTGCTGTTGCTTTAGTATTTGCTAAATATTTGTGTTTGTCCTCTTTTTTATTGTGATGTGAAGGTTTATCATTTTTCTTGGAGGTTACCCTGTGATTTATAATTTTCTCCCTGTGATTTATAATTTTCTCCCCAGTTTAGGACAGTCCATTTTATCTTGCAACTCTCCTGACTTCCTCACCATTTATAAGTTCTGTAACAACACTGTTTTTACCCTCTTTTTGGTTTGTACTTGTCCTCATTTGCCAATTGATGTCCCTTGTTCCGTGTTTACAATCTTGTGAGCTTATTTTACTTTGCATACATCCATAACTGGCTTGGTTTTGGGGTTATGTCATCATGTGTATTAATGGTTCCTTCTTGTTTGGTATTATTTTATCTCTGTTTAGAGGACTACCTTTAGAATCTCTTGTAAGGTTGGTCTGGTTTTAACAAATTCCCTTCATTTTTGCTTATCTGGAAATCTTATCACCATATTTGAGGTACAATTTTGCTGGGTATGTAATTCTTGGTTGGACATTTTTTCCGTTCAGGATTTTATATATGCCATCCCATTGCCTTCTCACCTGCGTGGTTTCTGCTGAGAAATCAGAGCTTAGTCTTTTTGATTGTCCTTTGGAGGTAACTTTTTGTTTTTCCCGTGCTGCTTTCAGGATTCTGTCTTTGTCTTTGGTTTTGATGAGTTTTTTGATATGTCTTGGTGATTTTCCTTTGGGGCCTGTTCTGGTTATCTAGTGCTGCTCTGTCAGGAAATATACCACAAATGGGATGGCCTTAACAGACAGGAGTTTATTCTCTTACAGTTCAGGAGACTAGAAGTCCAAGTTCAAAGTGCCATGCTCTAGGGCATAGGTGAAAGCCCCTCAGCTTGGGCTTCAGCTCCGCCTCCTGCTCCTGGCCCACTAGAGCTAGAGGCTTTTCTTCACTCAGTCAGCTGCTGGCTGCTGAGGCTGAGAAGCCCAAGGTTGACAAGTAAAAGGGCACAATCCCGATGTTACCAAACCACACGGCAGGCCATTAATTCAAGCCCATTTTAAGTACCAAGGTCGGCAGAGCATGGCAGGCTGCTGAACAATGACATGGCTACATGCAAGGTCCAAGCATGCCATAAGCTAGAGACCATCCCCAAGGCTTCTCCTTACATACAGGAAGCAGACCACATCCCAAAGGCAGCCACTCAGCTGCTTGTGGTAGATCCCACCATGAAGTTGATTGCCGGTCTCATCATGGGCACTAACTACCACCAGCTGCCAAGCCACTTAATCAGGCCCAGCCAAATTGACATACAAACTGAACTACCACAATTCCACCCCTTTTCAACTTGGTATCTGGACAGATCTTCATTGGGTGGCATCTGAACAGATCTCACTCACTGGGTGGCTCCATTCCCCTAGTTCCTCTAAATGATGACCTCACCCCCTTGGCCTGGGAGGCCCCATTCCTCTCCCTATTGGGCATGGCAGCAACACCCCTTCACTCTTGGGCAATAACTATGGCTCCATCCCACTGGCTCACATGAACAAGCAGCCCCACACTCCAGAAACAAATCAGTGAAGGTCTGGCTCTTTGAAACCTAGCGAGCTATGGTTGTTCCACCCCCAAAGGCCATGGTCCTACCCTTTCAGGCTGAGGTAGCTCTGCTTCCATTTCCTAGGTGTCTCTGCTTCTGCCGATTAATGCCAAGGGCACCCCACTTCCTGTCCCCATAGAACTCAGCTTTCTTGCTCCGTGGGCTGGCCATCTTGCTACCCCATTTTATACAGGTTATACCCCAAGGCAACTCACTCCACCAGGAAGCCACCTACCCAAAGGCATCAAGCTTTCTCCTCCGTGGGTTGGTAAGCCTGTTGCTGTTTAATGCCGGTCTCTGGGCTCTGCTACTGCTGGTCTCTCTGCCAGTATCTTTTTGCCAGTCTCTTGCTCCTGCCGTCTCTCATGCCACATGCCAGGGTTTCTGCCAGGGTCTCAGATCAAGGATGCACTCCAGTCCTGTTTCCATATTTTAGGTATCTGTCAGAGCAGCACCCCACTCTCTAAGTACCATATTCTGGTTTGGTTACCTAGTGCCACTCTGACAGGAAATATACCACAAATGGGATGGCCTTAACAAACAGGAGTTTACTTTCTTACAATTCAGGAGGCTAGAAGTCCAAGTTCAAAGTGCCAGGCTCTAGGGGCTGAGTGAAAGCCCCTTAGCCTTCGGCTTCAGCTCCACCTCCAGCTGTGGGCCCACTGAAGTTAGAGGCGTTTCTTCACTCAGCTGCTGGCTGCTGAGGCTGAGAATCCCAACGTTGGCAAGTAAAAAGGCACAGTCTCAATGTTACCAAACCACATGGCAGGCTATTAATTCAAGTCTGTTGTAAATCCCAAGGTTGGCAAAGCATGGCAGGCTGCTGAACAATGACATGGCTACATGCATGGTCCAAGAGTGCCATAAACTAGAGACCATCCCCAAGGCTTCTCCTTATAGACAGGAAGCAGACCACATCCCAAAGGCAGCTACTCAGCTGCTTGTGGTAGATCCCACCATGGAGTTGATTGCCAGTCTCATCATGAGGA
>NW_006927483.1:0-1130 GCF_000298275.1 Orycteropus afer afer | reverse complement strand
TTTCTGAAAATTTAGTATTACTCTTCTGGATTTCTTTTTTTTGTTTTAATCTTTTTTCTGATTGATCCCTTTCCAAAGAAGTATTCAGGTATTTGTCTTCAGTCTCATGAATTCAGTCTTCCATTGAATGAGTTCTACTCCTTTTCTTTTAAAGTGTCTTATCTATTTCTGAAAATTTAGTATTACTCTTCTGGATTTCTATCTATAGATTTTGTATCATTTCTGATTATTCATTTATTTTGTCATTTTGTTCTTCTATTTTCTTCTGAAATTGTTCTAGGGTTTTGTCTGTGATTTCCTTAGTTTTATCAGTGTTTTCCTTGATCTTTCTCTCAGTCCATTGAAAGGAGCTAAATTTAATTCTTTTGAATTCTTTATCAGGGAGCTCCACTGCTTCTTCTTCCCCAGGGATGTGTCCTGGGTCTATATCTTGCTCCCTTGTTTCTACTGCTTTATCTTACTTCTTTGTGTGGACTGTTACAGTCTGTTGTCTCTGAGACACTGTGACTTTGTTGTATTTAATTGGTGATTGTATGGTGGAGTGATTTGCCCAAGATTTTTGCTTTCTTTGTTTTGTATAGATATATATGACTAAGCAGGGTACTGTGCTCCTCTTTTCACTAGTTGGCCACACTTATGCACTCACTACCTATCTCCTGGTGGGTGTGATTGAGAATGATAGTGACTGCACAGATCTCTGTTAACTGTTTGTGAAGAGCAGTTAAGGGTGAGTCAGGCTCTTATTGGTGGTCCCATATCATTGGCAAGTTGGTGCAGAAAGAACTGGTGGCTCTCACTCAGTAAGAGGAGGTGCAAGTGTTGTGGTTGGATCATATGGGCACAGTTGCTGTCTCCAGCTCAGGCAAAAAGAACAATCAAAAAGCCATCAAAGGGGGGTTCTGGGAAGATGGCGGACTAGGCAGAAGGATTGCATAGACCCTCTTCAACGAAGAAAAGGGAAACCAATTAACACAGACACAGAAGATAATCGTGGACCCCTGAGCCTTGAAGGAAAGGATGCAGAATTGGACTAAACCCCGACTAGCAGAAGAATTTGCGTGAAAATACCAAAAAAAGGAGACCGACAGAGCTGCGGTCTGACAGCGAACTGAGTGACCCTGACAGTACAG
>NW_006927482.1:7160-7740 GCF_000298275.1 Orycteropus afer afer | reverse complement strand
TCATGTAGTAACTGCTGAAGGTGAATCCAGAGGCTACACAGGAGAGTCTCAGGGAGCCCTCAGGCTGACTCAGGCCTCCCCCAGACTCCACCAGCTGCACCTCAGACTGGACACCTGCAAACACAAACAAATCCGTGTCAGGAAACCTGTCCCAATGTTTCTCTCACTCATGCCCATTCACATGCACTTGCTCCCCATAAAATGACATTTTAGTAGAGAAACAAGGAAAACCCAGTTCAGCACAGACTCCATGGAGACTCGTCTGTGTTCAGTGCAGATCACTGAATGGGGACACCTGGGATCCTGATGTTGGAGCTCCTCTCCCAGAGCTTCAGGGTTGGGGCTGGACCTGCTTTCATCAGCTGAGGGAGGGGCCCTATTTGCATATCCTCCTCCTATATAGCAAACTATGGGGTTGTATTACTTCAGAGGGAACAGTGTCCCAGGACAAACCTGAGTATCCTCAGAGAATTTGTTGGGAATGATAATGTCTGAGGAAATTACTTCTTCTCATGTGGCTGTGGTACCAAGTTCTTATAAATAGTTCTTATCCTATTATTCCATATGCAGTCATTTATTT
>NW_006927482.1:5533-6786 GCF_000298275.1 Orycteropus afer afer | reverse complement strand
CTTAAAACAATAACTAACATGGGCAAGGTTCAAATTGGCCATGTTTATTTCACATTGCAATGACCTGATGTCACTGAAACACAAATGCAAAACATAAAAATCTCACTTTAAGAGAGATTGTTGGCTGTAAGAGGGAAAAAGAGACAAGGCCTTATCTTACCAGGAGAAGATGCCATCAGATGGTTTTTAAGCATTAAGATTAAGCTCAAACATTTAACAAATACTTGAAGGTGAGTGTGTTAAAGGAATTAGACGGAGAAGCTCCCGGAGGCCACAGACCTCTAAGTATGTCTACTGTAGCAGACTGTTCCATGAGCACTGGGGGTAATCTACAGACAGCGATCTGCTTCACTGCCTATGATGGTGACTAGTGTAGCCAAAGACAGCCCCTGCCAAATTCCACCCTCCCTACATCTCATGACCCCAGGGCAGAACAGAACAATGAACAGTCAGGGGAAGGGTCATCAAACAGTGTCTTGCAACCACTGGTGGAATTCTACAGGAAGTGGGGGACAGTGAACACTGTAGGTGAGCCTATGTCCACGACAGCCTCGCATTTCTTCATTAAGGCATCAAGCCTTCAAACTTAAGGGGAAATACATAGAAGCTGAGGGGATTGGTGAAAATAATTATCATCTTAAAAAAGCACAGAAAACAGACCCATTGCCATTGTGTGAATTCCAATTCATACTAGCAATATAGGACAGAGGACAAGTGCCACATTGGTTTCCAAGGCTGTGCATCTTTGCAGGAGCAGACTGCCTCGTCTTTCTCCTGAGGGATAGCTGGTCAGTTCCAGCTGCTGACCTTTTGGTTAACAGCCCAACGTTTTAACCACAGCGCCAGCAGAGCTCCTTTCAGGAAAGGTGGGAACAAGTTGGAAGATGAGACATTTTGGGCTAGCATTGCCACTAGAGGAGCAGGGACACTTGGAACTCCACACACCAGACCAAGGTTCACAATGTCTGCCAAGGACGGGGCCTCTGACAGAAGAGGAGAGAAATGCCCCTTAACCCAAACTCTCCCACAGCACTAACCATCCTCAAGTCAAATAACAGCGGGGTACATCAGGGAAAGTGGAGAGATTCTCTTTGGGGAGAGCACAAAGTGAAGGCCAAAACCAGGCATGAAGTTAATAACAGGGCATCACCATGGAAGTTTTAGCCTCTGGTGCTTGGAGCAGCAACGAACTTTGGCACGATGTTAAATTTAGATAGAAGATTAAAATTTAATGAAAGATTATTGAGAGCAGA
>NW_006927482.1:4517-5029 GCF_000298275.1 Orycteropus afer afer | reverse complement strand
TCAAGTGCATGAGCCACTATGCTAGTGAGGACATATTCAGTGCCGTTGAATCTAGAGGCTTTACTGCAGGGGCTCAGAGAAATCTGAGAAAGTTGATGTCTTCCCCTGACTCCACCAGATGGACTTCATACAAGAAACTTGCATCCAGAGAAGATGCACTGAGACAGACTCAAGAGGAGCAGTCATGGCAGACCTCATGCAGGAAGGAGAGAACCTTAGATGGTGAAGAGAAGGAAATACCAGATCCCTTCATTGCATATTCTAGTTAACCATATTAATGAGGTAAAGGGTTAAAATAAAACCTTCGTTATTTGGATGTCACATAAGTGTGTTCATTAAAAAAAAAGAAGGAAAAAGAACAGATAGAAATCAAAAGAACACATAAGGCATTTTGAGAGGTCACTGTATGCAAATTAGACAAAGGAAAATTGAATAATATTTTTATACATTAGTTAGGAAAAGGTATAATAAAATTAAAAGAAAAATGGCACCACTTGTAAAAGTTTCAAATA
>NW_006927482.1:1214-1712 GCF_000298275.1 Orycteropus afer afer | reverse complement strand
AGAAATAAAAAAGTGGTTGTCTTTAAAGAACAGATATTTATTTTCTTGGAGAACTTTATGATGCCAGAGCACAGATAGATAGGAATTCTGTCTGTCTGCTCCAAGGAAACAGTGTTCTCTTGCATTCTTATTGGAACTCCATGGATTTCTTGATGTTGTATTTATCTTTCCCCCATTTGTGCATGCTTGTTTGTTGTGAAAAATCCACTATATTCATAACTGAAATGTGGTTTAGTTTGATACATTCCCTATATTGACAAAGTGAAATTAGCATAACAAGCAAAATTCTATTAAAAAATAGGATTACATCCACAGAATTAGAGTTTAAGATTCCAACATATGTCTTGGGGACACAATTCAATCCATGTGATTCCAACATTTGATCAGCAGCGTCTTGTCCTTACCCTTCCAACCTCATCTCCAAATCTACAATGTCTTCTCCTGAATCATCTAAATCAGGAATAGGTGACACTTTGGACATATTACATCCTTGGTAAG
>NW_006927482.1:0-630 GCF_000298275.1 Orycteropus afer afer | reverse complement strand
CAGGTGGTAGCAGAATGGTAAACCATTGTATCCCCGGGACTACTCTTTGACTCCTAGAAGACAGTTTTTCCACCCTAAGATAGAAGCAGACCTGGCCACCATGGTCCCTCCAATCATTCTGCTGATTTGCAAACTGTCCCAAGGATGGTGCCTTTTTTTCTTGGAGGACAACAGATGCTTTCAACTGACTCACTCCTACAGCCCATGTCCTCCCTGAAGAAACCCAAGAGGCAGACACTTCCCTTCATTGTGGCCTTTCTTTCCCCTTTTCAGTCAAACCTACAGGGTTTGATTAGATCCGTTACTCACAGGCATAATCTCTCTAATGGAATCTTGGCAAATTTTCAGGACATCATTCCTTAGTTTTTAACATACTTTTCCAAATATTTAAGTTGAGGTTTAATTTTCCACAGTTCACTTTTTATGTTCGTCTCTTTCATCCAATATTTGATATGTGTGGCAAAGACAAACCATGTTGCCCTTTAAGATTTCACTGATCAATTTCATCAGGTAAATACTCAAATTCATCACTTGCAAGTCCTTCCTTCTACCAAACATTTATACATGAATAAGATTAGTTTTATTTTCTTTATATTAACGATGACATTTCTTTTAGTGCTCAATAAGATC
>NW_006927481.1:0-7073 GCF_000298275.1 Orycteropus afer afer | reverse complement strand
GTCAGGGTCACTCAGTTCGCTGTCAGACCGCAGTTCCGTAGGTCTCCTTTTTTTTGGTATTTTCATGCAAATTCTTCTGCTAGTTGGGGTTTAGTCCAATTCTGAATCCTTTCCTTCAAGGCTCAGGGGTCCAAAATTATCTTCTCTGTCTGTGTTAGTTGGTTTCCCTTTTCTTTGTTGAAGAGGGTCTGTGCAATCCTTCTGCCTAGTCCTCCATCTTGCCCCGCTTCTCAAAATTCTTTTATTACATCTGAGTACTGAAATAAGTGAGAACAGATGAAAAAGCAAATGTATATTAGAATTCTGTTTAAAATTTGTAGTACTAGGCTTAAACATATACTTTATGCTAACATTAAAATTAGTACGTTGTGAGGAGATGAATGCTTTTATTGAATATAACTTTATGTGAAACTTACTGAGTTTATTTTTAGATATGGTTCTAAGTTATTCCTTGCAGTTTCTAAAAGGATTTACATTTATTTGTTTAGGAGGGTTATTTTATTTATTTATTAAAAAAGATATATTTTATTATGATTTGGGTGAAAGTTTGCCGAGCAAATTTACTTTCCATACAGCAGTTCACATACACTTTGTCCCATAACATTGACTACAATTTACCATAATGCAAAAGCTCCCATAGTTATCTGTTCCTTATTTCCTTCCTTCCCATGCACTCCTGCCCCACAAACTGTCCCCCTGTGCATACACTGCCCTTCTATTCTCCCATGATTGATCTCTCCAAGGAGTATAACTACCTAATGTAAACATTCAGCTCACAGGCCTGTTTTTTGTTTGACTGGAAACCACAGGAATGGGTTCAATTCCAGGCCTGAAGGGGAACAAGGGGCCATAGTCTCATTGGTTTCATCAGGTTCTATCAAACCAGCAAAGCTGGTCCTTTTTTTTTTAGTGATTTTGAGTTTTGTTCCACATTGTTCTCCCACTCTACCCAGGATATCCCACAGAGATCCCCCTCCCAATGATTGACAATGGTAGCCAGGCACCATCTAGTAATTCTGGTCTCGTAGTTTTATAGGCTGAGGAGGACATGGTGTACCAGTCCTTTGGACTTATTGTTTTCATATGTCTGGTTTTCTTTATTCTTTTTTGCTCTGGATGACGAGAGACCCATTGTTGCATCTAGATGGTCTCTTGCAAGCTTTTAAGATCACAGTCGCTACTCACCAAAGTAGGAAGTGGAACAATGATTTTGTGTAGTATGTTATGCCAATTGAGTATGATGGCCCCTGCTATTATGGTCCCACACCCAAAGGTCCAAGTGCTCAGTCCCTCTGGGTAGCTGGCTGTGACCAAGAAGTGACTACAACCTTGTCCCTTGTCAGTTATACTATATACCTGGGAATTCTTACAGAACATACAAATACACATGTAGAAACATTGTCTGCCAACCCTACACATGGTCATGGGCACACACTGCATAGGCATACCTAATAGTTCAGCCTGTCCACCACTCTATCCCCCCATATTTCAATATTTGTCTTCACTGAAAATATAGTACTGTATGGGCAAAAGGGTTCATCTTTGTCATCTGTACCTCCCATGTACCTCTCTATGTCTTCCTCTTACTTAATGCCACCATGTTAATCACTCACATTTGGTATATTGGCTGTCTCTTCACCCAAATAAATACTTGTCTCTCCCTATCTAACCTATTTAACAGTGTTCCTCCCCCTCCCCTCCCTACTTTGGTAACCAAAAAAGAAAGCTTTGTTCCATGTATAAACCTGTCCCTGTCTTTTCACAATGGTAGACTAATACAATATTTGTCTTTCTGTGATTGACTTATTCCACTCAGCATAATGTCTTCCAAGTTCATCCACATTATGCAGTGTTTTACCATTTCTACGTTATTCTTTAGGGTTTCATAGTATTCCATTGTGTGTATGTACCATAGTTAAGTTATCCATCCTTCTGTTGATGGGCAACTGAGTTGTTTCCATCTTTTGGCTATTGTAAATAGTACTGCAATGAACATAGGTGTACAATATCTGTTCTTGTTGGGCTCTCACTTCCTCAGGATATATACCTAGTAATTGAATTGCTTGGTCAAATGGTATTTCTAATTCCATTTTTTTAAGGAACCACCACACTGCTTTCTACAGTGGTTGTATCATTTTGCAGTCCTACCAGCAGTGTGTTAGAGTCCCAATCTCTCTGCATCCTCTACAGCATTTGCTATTTTCTGTCTTGTTGAACTTTGTTACTAGTGCTGGGGCAAGGTGGTATCTCATTGTATTGATTTGCATCTTTCTAATGGCTAAGACTGTGAGGATTTCTTCATATGTTTGTTGGCCGCCTGTATATCCTCTTTGGTGAAGTGTCTATTCATGTCTTCTGTGTATTTTATAATTGGATTATTTTTCTTTTTGTTGTTGTGGTATTGGATTTTTCTATAAATTCTAGAACTAAGTACCTTGTCAGATATGTCATTGCCAAATATCTTTTCCCATTTTGTAGGTTCTTTTTTGAGTGTTTTGGAAAAGTCTTCAGAAGCACATAAAAATTTAATTTTTAGAAGGTCCCATTTATCTTCTTCTGTGTATGCATTTTGGATTATGCTTGATAGTTTATTTATGCCATATATTAGGACCCCTAAACATGCCCCTAGTTTTTCCTTGAGAACCTTTATAGTTTTAGGTTTCACATTCAAGTCTTTGATTCTCCTGGAGTTAGTTTTTGTGTATGGTGTGAGGTACACATCTGGTTTCATTTTTCTGCAAATGGATATCTAGTTTTCCCAACACTATTTGTTAAATGGACAATCTCTTCCCCATTTAATGGATTTCAGCTCTTTGTCAAAGATCAGCTGACCATAGGTCGATGGATCTATTTCTGGGTTCTCAATTCTATTCCATTGGTTTATGTGTCTATCTTTGTAGCAATTCCAGGCAGTTTTGACTACTGTGGCAGTATGTTGTTGTTATTGTTAGGTGCTGTTGAGTCATTTCTGAGTCACAGCAACCCTATGCACAGCAGAACAAAACACTGCCCAATCCCACACCAGCTCCATGATCCTTTCTATACTTGAACACATCATCACAACCACCATGTCAATCCATCTTGTTGAAGACCTTTTCCTCTTTCATCAACCCTCCACATTATCCAACATGACATCCTTCTCCAGAGAAAGGTCCCTTCTGACAACATGACCAAAGTAAGTGGGAGAAAGTCTGGCCATTCTCGCTTCCAAGGAGCATTTCAGCTGCACTTCCTCCAGGACAGATTTGTTAGTTCTTTGAGCAGTCCATGGTACTTTCAGCATTCTTCGCCAGCACCACACCTCAAAAGCATCAATTCTTCTTTGGTCTTCCTTATTCATTTTCCAGCTCGCACATGGATATGAAGCAATTGAAAATATCATGGCTTGTGTCAGGCGCACCTTAGTCCTCAAGGAGGCATCCTTTCTCCTCAGCACTTGAAAGAGGTCCTTTGCAGCCAACTTACCCAGTGCTATAAGTCATCTGGTGTTCAGATTGCTGCTTCCATTGGGGTTGATTGTAGAACCAAGCAATGTGAAGTGTTTGACAACTTCAATCTTTTCTCCATTTCTTGTGATGTTTCTTCTTAGTTCCGTTGTGAGGATTCTTGTTTTCTTTATTTTGAAATGTAATCCATACTACAGACTGTATTCTTCAATCTTCAGCGGTAAGTGTCTCAAGTCATCCTCACTTTCAGCAAGCAAAGTTGTGTTGTCAGTGTATCACAGGTTATTATTGATTCTGCCTCTAATCTTCATGCCACGTTCTTCTTCACATAGTCTATTTTCTCAGATTATTTTCTCAGCATACAGATTGAATAAGTATGGGGAAATGATACAACTGACACACTCCCTTCTTGATTTTAAACTATGCAGTGTCCCCTTGATCTGAAATATGTCAGTGGGTATTCCATCAATTCCTGGAGCCTTATTCTTCCCCAATTCCTTCATTTCAGCTTTGACTTTCACCTTCCATACCATTGGTTCTTGATCATATGCCACCTCCTGAAATGGATAAAGATCTACTAATTCTTTTTGATACAATGACTCTGTGTATTCCTTCCATCTTTTTTTGATGCTTCCTGCATCATTCAATTGTTTGCCTATAGAATCTTTCAATATTGCAACTTGAGGCTTAAATCTTTCCCTCAGTCTTTCAGCTTGAGAAATGACAAGTGTGTTCTTCCCTTTTATTTTTCTAACTCTAGATCTTTGCACATTTCATTATAGTGATTCTCTTTGTCTCCTCCAGCTGTCCTTTGAAATCTTCTGTTCAGCTCTTTTACTTTTTCTTTCTTCCATTTGCTTTAGCTACTTTCCACTCAAGAGTAAGTTTCAGAGTCTCTTCTGTCACCCATTTTGGTCTTCTCTTCTTTTCTCATCTTTTTAGTGACCTCTTGCTTTCTTCATAGATGATGCTCTTGATGCCATCCCACAATTCATCTGGTTTCTGGTCACTGGTGTTCAATGCATCAAATCTATTCTTTAGATGGTCTCTAAATCCAGGAGGGATATATTCTAGATCATATTTTGGCTCTTGTGGACTTGTTTCAATTATCTTTAACTTCAAGTTGAACTTGCATATGAGCAGTTGATGATCTGTTCCACAATCAGCTCCTGGCATGGATTTGGCTGAAGATATTGAGCTTTCCATCTCCTCTTGTCACAGATGTAGTCATTCTGATTCCTGTGTGTTCCATCTGGCTAAATCCACATGTACATCTGCCATTTGTGTGGTTTAAAAAAGATATTTGCAATTAATTTGTTACTGGTCTTGCAAAATTCTATCATGTGATTTCCAGCATTATTTCTGTCACAAAGGCCAAATTTTCCAACTACCAGTGATTCTTCTTTGTTTCCAACTTTTGCAGTCCAGTCACCAGTGCTAATTAACACATCATGATTGCATGTTAGGTCAATTTCAGACTGCACAATTTGATAAAAGTCTTCAATTTCCTCATCTTTGGCTTTGGTGATTGGTCCATAAATATGAATAATAGTCATATTAAAGGGTCTTCCTTATAGATATATGGATATTATCCTATCACTGACAGTCTTGTACTTCAGGACAGACCTTGAAACATCCTTTGTGATGATTAATGTCACTCCAATCCTCTTCAAATTGTCATTTCCAGCATAGTAGATCATATGGTTGTCTGATTCAAAATGGCCCAAACCAGTCCATTTCAGGTCACTGATGCCTAGGATATCAATCTTTATGCATTCCATTTCATTTTGGACAGCTTCCAATTTTCTTAGATTCATACTTCGTACATTCCATGTTCCTAGTATTAATGGATGTTTGCTGCTGTTTCTCCTCAATTTGAATCATGTGACATCAGCAAATGGAGATCTCAAAACATTTTCCTTATCCATATCAGTAAGGCTGGTTTTACTCTGATGATGCAGCTCTTTCCCAGTGGTATTTTGAGAGCCTTCCAACCTAAGTGGCTCATCCTCCTGCTCTGTATTAGACAATATTTCCAGGCTATTCATAGAGTTGTGCAGTATTTTATCAAACAGTGTTTCTCTGCTATTCATACAATTTTCCCTGGCCAATTCTTTGAGAAGTGGATGGCTTCTTTCTTCTTCCTAATCTGTCTCAGTCTGCAAGCTGCACTAACCTGAGCACCATGTGCACCCCCACTGGGTTTTAAACACCTGTGACACAACCTCAAGCCTAACAGCAACACACCACCACAGTAGGACAAACCAACAGACAAATTTGTCTCCCTTAGCTGTTCTAAATATCTCCAATCTCTCCTTACCTGAATCCCTGCTGCTGACTCCTCACTCTATCCTGGTCCCCCTGTCCTTTTATACTTTTTGCCTGTATAGCAGGTTTTAAGAACCTGGAGTGTGAGACCTCCTACTTCATTCTTCTTCAATAATGCTTTGCTCTGAGTTCTGGCAAGATGGTGGACTAGGCAGAAAGACTGCACAGACCCTCTTCACTAAAGATTAGGGAAACCAGTTAACACAGACACAGAAGATAATCCTGGACCCCTGAGCCTTGAAGGGAAGGATATAGAAGTGGACTAAAGCCCAACTAGCTGAAGAATTTGCATGAAAATACCAAAAAAGGAAACATACGGAGCTGTGGCCTGCCAACGGTGGAGAGCGATTCTGATGGCACAGACAGCTTGGAGATTCCCAAGTGGTGGTAGGACTTAAGAATTAACCTAAAAATCACCCTGCTAGCCAGGGACTGCACAGAGGACTGTGTATGGTGGCTGGGGAGCAAATGGAGAAGGTGAAGAGAAAGGTGGGCTGAGCTGTGGACTTTTGCCAGTCCGGAGGTGCCGCCATTTTCAAGGTTTAAAAAGCAGCTTGACTATTTTGGATATTTAAAGAGACAGTGCTGTCGCATATTACTGGGGTGGTAGGACTTAAGAATTAACCTAAAAATCACCCTGCTAGCCAGGGACTGCACAGAGGACTGTGTATGGTGGCTGGGGAGCAAATGGAGAAGGTGAAGAGAAAGGTGGGCTGAGCTGTGGACTTTTGCCAGTCCGGAGGTGCCGCCATTTTCAAGGTTTAAAAAGCAGCTTGACTATTTTGGATATTTAAAGAGACAGTGCTGTCGCATATTACTGGGGTGGTAGGACTTAAGAATTAACCTAAAAATCACCCTGCTAGCCAGGGACTGCACAGAGGACTGTGCACCGTGGCTGGGGAACAAATGGAGAAGGTGAAGAGAAAGGAGGGCTGAGCTGGGGATTTTGCCGGTCCAGAGGCCACTGCCATTTTGAAGGTTTAAAAAGCAGCTTGACTATTTTGGATATTTAACGAGACTGCACTCTCGCAGATTTCTGGGGTTTAACACATTCTGCTTTCCAGCAATACCAAGGACACTAGGGACCTGCAAGACTGACAAGTTTTTTGAAAGTTATTCAATTGTAATTTGTGTCTGATTGAGTGGGAGACAACAACAGTCCCCATAAGAAACAACTACACCGACACCTCCTGCAACTTCACTTACTGAGTGACAGCCACTATCTCCTTCTCCACCAAAGGGCCAATGATAAAAAACCACCAAGAAGAGCCTGAATCACCCGTGGCTGTTCTTCACAAA
>NW_006927480.1:6142-6954 GCF_000298275.1 Orycteropus afer afer | reverse complement strand
CTTCTGTGTCTGTGTTAATTGGTTTCCCTTTTCTTTGTTGAAGAGGGTCTGTGCAATCCTTCTGCCTAGTCCGCCATCTTGCCGGAACCCCTGTTGTTATGTTTTTAAGCAAGTTATTTATTTGTTTATTTAGTAGGTTAACACATAGTCTTGTGTTAATGTCATCTACTAAGAAGTCTTGAAATTAACACTGGAAAACTAAGATGGGAAGTTTCCTCATAGGAACAGTGGTCCCACTGTGGACACCATTGCTCACATCATACCCCATCTGCAAGGGCAAAGTGTAACTCAAAAATTCTCCTTCACAACTTTCCCCCAAGGAGATAGGAAAAAAAAACCCTAAAAACACGTACAGGGAATGAGGTAACAAGCACCCATGAATCTATTTCCCTTCCCTCCAGATTAACAGATGTTAGCCTTTTACTATATTTCTTTTAGGATTTTTTTTTTTCAAAGAAATAAAACACTACAGGTACTTGGCTGTCTTCCTTTACCTCTCTTTGATCCCAATTCATTCCTTCCCTCCTTCCCAAGGGCACCCAGTACCCTGAAGTCAGTGGGTCTTCTTCCTGTCTATGTCTTTATAATTTCACTTAATTTCTAACAGCATATTGTGTTGTTCAATATATTTTGGAAATCTACATAAATGATATCATACTTTAAGAACCATTTTTCAATTTAGTTTTTTCATTTAACTTTGTTTCCAATTTTTCTTCTTATTATTTATTCATTTTCATCTTCTGTAAGATACTGCATTCATATATATATATATATATAAAGTATATATATATATAAAGTATATACATATATAA
>NW_006927480.1:0-5907 GCF_000298275.1 Orycteropus afer afer | reverse complement strand
GTCAAGTCAGCCCTGACTCATAGCAACCCCTCCTTGGGTTTCCGAGGCAGTATCACTACAGAAGTAGGATTGCCCAACCTTCCTTCCGAGGAGTGGATGGTGGGTTTGAACTGCCAGCCGTCTATACTTTAAGCTCTTTTTCCCTTTTCCCTGCTAATGGACATTCATATTTCCTTCCTTTCTTCCTTCTTTCCTCCCTCCCTCCTTTCCTGTTTTTTTTTTCTTTTTTCTTTTTTTTTCCTTTCTCTTGTTGTTATGGCCATTACAAACAATGCTGCAAAGACTATCTTTGTCCATTTCCCCCTGTTCAAATGTGAAGATTGATCTGGGTAGCTGCAAGTCCTGGAGTCAGTGGAAATGCCAAGCTGTAAAGTTTGTGTAGTTTCAACCTCCCTAAATTTTACCGCCTAAGACGCTTGACTGCTAACCAGAAGGCTGGTGGTTCAAACCCACCAGCCACTCCTTGGAAGGAAGATGGGGCAATCTACTTCCGTAGTGGTACTCCTTCGGAAACCCAAGGAGGGGTCGCTATGAGTTGGGTCCAACTCGACGGCACATAACAACAACAACAACAAATTTTACCCAGTTTTCTCTAAATTGTTGTATAATTTGCATTTTCATTTTCAGAGCTCCCATTTCAAAGTGAGAAATTTGAGAATTGGAAATCCTCATCATCAGAAGCATCACTCTAGGCCTAGTCCCCCTCATCCCACCTCTACCCTCATCTTTTGGTAAAGGTACCCCCGATCCCAAGAGTAGTCTGTGCTTGTCCCTCGCTGGCTCTTCTCCATCAGGCTCAGCTTCAGGATTAACAGAAACAGAGGGAGGCTGGGTTCTGGGCAGGGAATGGAGTCCTATGTACATTCTCATGTAACAGCCCCAATTCTGACCCATGCTTCCCTCAGGGATGGACAGCAGATGACTTATTTACCAGATCACTGAAGAAAAGAGAGCATTTATTTCTTCAAAGAAAGAGTACTTATCCTATCCTTCCCTCACTCGATTAGTTATTCTACACATTTTTATTGAGCACCTGTTTTGACTATATAATTCTAGGTGTTGTTGTTGTTGTCAGCTGATATCAAGTTATCCCCCAAATCAGTGATGCCTGGCACCAGAAAAAGAAACATTACTTGGTCCAGAGCCATCCCCATGATTGGTTATGGATCAGACCATTGTGATTCATGTGGTTTTCATTGGCTGATTTTTGGAAGTAGATCGCGAAATTTTTCTTCCTTGTCTATCTTAGTCTGGAAGCTCCACTGAAACCTGTTCAGCATCATAGCAACAAACAAATCTCCACTGACAGACAGGTGATGTGCACTGGCTGGAATTTTAACTATGGTCTCCCATAGACAAAGGAGAATTCTACCAAAGAACCACTAATCCATAAGATTTTCATTGGCTGATTTTCAGGGGTGGGGTACTGTTGTTAGGTGCCATCCAGTTGGCTCTGATTCATAGCAACCCTATGTACAACAGAATGAAACACTGCCCGGTCATGCATCGTCCTTACAATCCTTGCTATACCTGAGCCCATCATTGTAGGCACTCTGTCAGTCCATCTTGTTGAGGGTCTTCCCCTTTTTTGCTGATCCTCCACTTTACCAAGCATGATATCCTTCTCCAGGGAATGGTCTCTTCTGACAACATGACCAAAGTAGGTGAGACCAAGTCTGGCCATTCTTGCTTCCAGGAAGCATTCCAGCTACACTTTTTCCAGGACAGATGTGTTCAGTCTTCTCACAGTCCATGGTACTTTCAGTATTCTTTGCCTACATCACAACTCAAAAGCATTAAGTCTTCTTCAGTCTTTCTTATTCATTGCCCAACTTTCACATGTATATGAGGTGATTGAGAATACCATGGCTTAGGTTAGGTGCACCTTAGTCTTCAAAGACACATCTTTGCTCTTCAGCATTGTGAAGAAGTCTTTTGCAGCAGAAATCCCCAGTGCAATATGATGTCTGATTTCTTGACTGACACTTCCATAGATATTGATTATGGATCCAAGTAAACTGAAATCCTTGGGAACTTCAATCTTTTCTCCATTTATTGTGATGTTGCTTGTTGGTCCAGTTGTGACTATTTTCTTTTTCTTTATGTTGAGGTGTAATCCATAATGAAGACTGTAGTCTTTGATCTTCATCAGTAAGACCTTCGAGTCATCTTCACTTTCAGCAAGCAAGGTTGTGTCATCTGGATAAACAGGTTGTTAATGAGTCATCCTCCAATACTGATGCCATGTTCTTCTTCTTATAGTCCAGCTTCTTGAATTATTTGCTAAGTATACCAGATTGAATAAATATGGTGAAAGGATAAACCCTGACACACACCCTTTCTGATTTTAAACCATGCAATATTTCCATGTTCTGTTCAAATGACTGCCTCTTAGTCTATGTACAGGTTCCTCATGAGCACAATTAAGTGTTCTGGAATTCCCATTCTTCACAGTGTCATCCATAATTTTTTATGATCCACACAATCAAATGCCTTTGCATAGTCAATAAAACATAGGTAAACATCTTTCTGGTATTCTTTGCTGTCAGCCAAGATCCAACTGACATTAGCAATGATATTCCTGGTTCCACGTCCTCTTCTGAATCCAGCTTGCATTTCTGGAAGTTCCTTGTCAATATACTGCTGCAACTGTTTTCAGATTATCTTCAGCAACATTTTTATTTATGTGTGATATTAATGATATTGTTCTATAATTTCAACATTCTATGGGATCACTTTTCTTTGGAATGTGTAGAAATATGGATTTCTTCCAGTCTGTTGGCCAGGTAGCTGTCTTCCAATTTCTTGGTATAGACAAGTAAGTGCCTCTAGCATGGCATCCATTTATTGAAACATCTCAATGGATATTTGGTCAATTCCTGGAGACCTGTTTTTCACCAGTTCCTTCAGTGCAGCTTCAACTTCTTTCAACACCATTGGTTCTTGATCATATGCCACTTCTGAAATACATGAACATCGACCAATTCTTTTTTGTACAGTAACTATGTGCATTCTTTCCATTTTCTTTTGATGTTTCCTGCATCCTTCAATATTTTGCCCATAGAGTCTTTTAATACTGCAACTCGAGGCTTGATTTTTTTTTTTCTTCAGTTCTTTCAGCTTGAGAAATGCCAAGCATCTTCTTCCCTTTTGGTTTCTAACTCCAGGTTTGCACATTTCATTATAATATTGACTTTGTCTTCTTGAATTGCTCTTTGAAATCTTCTGTTCAGTTCTTTTATCTAGTCATTTCTTCCATTCACTTTAGCTACTACTTTCCATTCAAGAGCAAGTTTCAGAGTCTTTTCTGACATTCATTTTGGTCTTTTCCTCCTTTTGTATCTTTTTAATGAACTTTTTCTTTCTTCATGTATGATATTCTTGATGTCATCACACAATTCATCTGG
Source organism: Orycteropus afer afer (assembly GCF_000298275.1). Taxonomy (NCBI): domain Eukaryota; kingdom Metazoa; phylum Chordata; class Mammalia; order Tubulidentata; family Orycteropodidae; genus Orycteropus; species Orycteropus afer. Next base: position 2,500 of record NW_006927480.1, on the reverse strand, counting down.
TTTTTCAGTCACTGGTGTTCAGTACGTCAAATCTATTCTTCAGAGGGTCTCTCAAGTCAGGTGGGACATAATCAAGGTAATATTTTGGCTCTTGCAGACTTGTTTTAATTGTCTTCAGCTTCAATTTTGACTTGCATATGAGCAGTTGATGGTTTTTTTTCCACAGTCAGATCTTGACCTTGTTTTGTCTTCTCTACCACCTCTGTCTACAGATGCAGTAGATCTGATTCCTGTGTGTTCCATCTGGTGAGTCCACGTGTATAGCTGCCATTTATGTTGTTGAAAAAGAGTATTTGCAATGAATACGTCATTGGTCTTGCAAAATTCTATCATGTGATCTCTGGTGTCATTTCTATCACCAGTACTGAGGATGGGACCACCTAAATGCACAAAGTTAACATAGACCTCTGCCTTCATGGAGCTTCCATTCTATGGGATAAGGCAATAAATAATAAACATAATGTATAAGTAAATTACATTACACATTGGAAGATAATATGATATAAATAAAGAGAAACTAGAGCAGGGTGAGGGTAATCAGGAATGCTGGATGTGGGGATTGCCCTTCTAAATAGGATAAGCAAAGGAGACCTCATTGGGAAGGGACATTTGAGCAAGGATTTGAAAGAGGAAAGGCAGTGAGCCCTGAAGACATCCAGAGAAGAGGGACCAGGCCAGAGAACGAAAAGGACTTTTCCTTTATCAGTTCTCTTTGTATGTGTTGGGAGCAGTGATGGTTCAGTGGTAGAATTCTCACTTTCCATGTGGGAGATCAAGGTTCAAGTCCCAGCCAGTGCACCTCATGAACAGGTTTCAGTGGAACTTCCAGACTAAGACAGACAAGGAAGGAAAGTCTAGTGATCTAGTTTTGAAAATCAGCCAATGAAAACACTATGGATCACAATAGTCCATTGTGTTCTGCTGTGCATGGGGTTCATTATGAGTCAGGGGCTGACTTGATGGCAGCTAATAACAACACAGCAGTGTTAGTATAAGGTTTCTTGTTGTACATAGGGTTACTATGAGTCAGAGCTGACTTGACAGCACCTAACAACAACAATAACAACAACAATGTGTGTGTATATATATATATATATATGTATATATGTATAAGTATATACACACACACACACACACACACACAGATGGGGCTCTGGTGGTGCACTGCCTAAGGCATTTGACTGTTAACCAGAGGGTTGGTGGTTCAATCACACCAGCCACTCCATGGAAGGAAGATGGGACAATCTACTTCCATAAAAATTTACTGCTTCGGAAACCCAGTGGGGGTCACTATGACTTGGAATCAACTTGATGGCAGTAGGTTTGGTGTATATATATATTATTGTTATTTATTTAGATTTATTTATGTATTTTAATAAGCTTTCTTTTTCTTCTGAAGAGTAGTTTTAGGTTTACACAAAGATCACACAGAAAATATGGAGAGCTCCAATATGCTCCCTGTCCAGCCTGCACAATTTCCTTTATTGTCAACATCTTATGTTCCTGTGGTACATTAGTTATAATTGATAAACTGATATTGATACATTATTATTAACTAAAGTCCATAGATCCTGCTAGAGTTCACTCTTTGTGCTGTACAATCCTATGGGTTTTGACTCAAATGCATAGTGGCATGTATTCACTTTTACAGTATCCTGCAGAATAATTTCACTGTCAAATGCACTTTATTATTATTATTATTATTTTATTGTGATTTGGGTGAAGATTTACAGAGCAAATTCACTTTCCATACAGCAGTTCACATATACTTTGCCTCATGTCATTGACCACAGTTTACCACAATGCAACAGCTCCCCTCCCGCTTCCTCCCCAATGCAACAGTTCCCCTCCCGCTTCCTCCCCATAGTTACTTCTTCCCAGTGTCCATCCCCCCATACACTCCTGCCCCCTGAGCTGTCTCCCTGTGTATAAGCAGCCCTTCTTTCTCCCATGATTGTTCTCTGCAAGGAGTGTATCTACTTGAGGTAAATGTTTAACTCATATGCCTGTATTTTATTTGGCTGGACAACACAGGTGTGGGTTCAATTGCAGACCTGAAGGGCAGCTAGGGGCCATAGTCTCAGTGGTTCCACCAGGCTCTATCAGGCCAGCAAACCTGGTCTCCCCCCTTTTTTCCGCTCCAAATGATTTTGAGTTTTCTTCCACGTTTTTCTCCCTCTCTATCCAGGATCTCCTACATAGATCCCCTTCCAAGTGTATGACAGTGGTAGCCGGGCACCATCTAGTTCTTCTGGTCTCGTAGTTGTATGGGCTGCAGATCAGATGGTGTACCAGTCACTAGGACTAATTGTTTCCATGAATTTTGTTTTTCTTCATTCTTCTTTGCTCTGGAAGAGGAGAGGCCATCGTTGCATCTAGATGGCAGCTTGCTAGCTTTTTAGATCCCAGTTGCTACTTGCCAAAGTAGGAGGTGGAACAATGTTTTGTATAGTATGTTATGCCAATTGAGCTTGATGTCCCCTGTGACTATGGTCCCAAG
>NW_006927479.1:6666-7171 GCF_000298275.1 Orycteropus afer afer | reverse complement strand
TATCTAATTTTATAGCATTGTGACCTGAGAAGATACTTTGTAGTATGGCGTTGAGTTTAAATTCATTAAGGCTTGCTAAAACACCTTACTGCTAACTTGAAGTCTGGTGGGTCAAACCCACCAGCCACTCCTCAGAAGGAAGGTTGGGCAATATACTTCCATAGTGATACTGCCTTGGAAACTCAAGTAGGGTTTGCTGTGAGTCATGTTTAACTCAACGGCAAACGACAACAAGAACAATATGCCCTAACATATGGTCTATTCTGGAGAATGTTCCATGTGCACTGGAAAACAATGTATATTGCGCTGGTGTCAGTTGAAGTGCTCTGTAGAAGTCTATAAGGACAAGTTAGTTGATTGCATTTGGTTTTGGTTTTGTTGAGTTCTTTCCAGTACTATCTTTGATTGGGAGTGATGTAGTAAAATCTCTTACTATGAGTATGGAGCCATCTATTTGTCTTTTCAATCTATTAAAGTCAGATTTATATATTTGGGGTCTCTTTCA
>NW_006927479.1:3122-4006 GCF_000298275.1 Orycteropus afer afer | reverse complement strand
AGAAGAAGAAGAAGAGCAATAGATGGGAGAAAATATTTATTTCAAGAAATACTTTAACAAAAGAAATACGAATTGCAGAAGGGGGAAAACTTGGGAGAATAAGAGAAAGGACATAGAGTAGGAGAATAATGAAGAAAAAATGGGAAAAATGTAAAAAGGAAAACAAGGAATGAAGAGAACCACAAGAAAGAAAAAAAAATGGGAACAAGGAAAAAGGAAGAGTAATAAAGCTGAAAACTAGAATCTGGAAAGGGAAATAGAAAGAATATTATAAATAAAAGGATGAAAGAAAAGTAATAATTATTTTAAAATAGACAAAAACAAACTTAAAAAAAAAAAAATCTGAGCAAGGCAGTTTAGGGCACCCAGGCCCTGTCAGAGCACACAGATTGTGATGGAATTCCTGTCTGTCCAGAAGTCAGGTAGGAGTGAGAAATGGCCACACCTCCAGTCACCAAAGGGTTATGGGATATAAGAACAATGAAAGGAATGTCAAACCTTTCCAGTTCTCAGTATCTGGAATGTCCTTGCAGTCCTGGCTAGTGGAGCTTATTCTTAGGTCCCTGGATTCAGAGAGAATGCTGTTTCTTTAAATATCCAGAATAGTTGAACTGCTTGTAAATATTCAAAATGGCTGCACCTTCAGGGTAGCCAAAAGTCCACAGCTCAACCTATTTTCCTCTTTGCTGCTTCCCCTTTTATTCACCAGCCACCAGTGCAATGTTCTGTGCAGGCACTGGATAGCAAGGCTTATTATTAGGTCCTACCATCACTTGGATCTTCTGTGGATTGGGATTCTGTTGTGCTGCCTACAACTGTCTGTGAGTGTACAGTCCACCGTACAGCCTGGAGATCTTGGATTCATCATTCGTTGGAGTCAACAG
>NW_006927479.1:684-1655 GCF_000298275.1 Orycteropus afer afer | reverse complement strand
TGCCTACAAGGCAGACCCATTAATACGACTATTATTAAAATTCATGCCCCAACCACCAAAGCCAAAGATGAAGAAATTGAAGAATTTTATCAACTTCTGCAGTCTGAAATTGACTGAACATGCAATCAGGATGTGTTAATTATCACTGTGACTGGAATGCAAAAGTTAGAAACAAAGAAGAATCACTGATAGTTGGAAAATTTGGCCTTGGTGACAGAAATAATGCTGGAACTCGCATGGCAGAATTTTGCGAGACCAACGACTTGTTCATTACAAACACTTTTTTTCAACAACACAAATGGTGGCTCTACACGTGGACTTCTCCAGATGGAACACACAGGAATCAGATTGACTACATCTGTGGCAAGAGGCAGTGGAAATGCTCAATATCTTCAGCTAAAGCAGGCCAGGAGCTGATTATGGAACAGACCATCAACTGCTCATATGCAAGTTCAGCTTGAAGTTAGAGACAATTAAAACAAATCCAAGAGAGCCAAAATATGATGTTGAATATATCCCTCCTGAATTTAGAGATCATCTAAAGAATAGATGATCACCAGTGACCGAAAACCAGAAGAATTGTGGTAGGATATCAAGAACAATATCTTGAAGAAAGCAAGAGATCACCTCAAGCTGACAAAAACAATTACTACAATGAAATTTGTAAAGACCTGAAACTGAAAACCAAAAGAGAAGAACATGCTCAACATTTCTCAAGCTGAAAGAACTGAAGAAAAAATTTAAGCCTCAAATTGCAATATTGAGAGTTTCTATGGGCGAAATATTGAATGATGCAGGAAACATCAAGAGAAGATGGCAGGAATACACAGAGTCACTGTTCCTAAAAGAACTGGTCGATCTTCATCCATTTCAGGAAGTGGCATATGATCTAAAACCAATGGTACTGAAGGAGGAAGTGAAAGCTGCAATGAAAGAATTGGCAAAGAACAAGGCTCCGGGAATTGATGCCA
>NW_006927479.1:0-451 GCF_000298275.1 Orycteropus afer afer | reverse complement strand
TTATTCAATCTATATGCTGAGCAAATAATCTGAGAAGCTATACTATATGAAGAAAAATGTGTCATCAGTATTGGTGAAGAATCATTAACAACCTGAGATATGCAGACAATACAACTTTGCTTGCTGAAAGTGAGGAGGACTTGAGGCACTTACTGATGACGTTTGAAGAATTCAGTCTGCAGTATGGATTACATCTCAATATAAAGAAAGCAAAAATCCTTACAACTGGACCAATGAGCAGCAGCCCAATAAATGGAGAGAAGATTGAGGTTGTCAAAGAATTCACGTTGCTTGGTTCTGCAATTGATGCCAATGGAAGCAGCAGTCAGGACATTAGATGATGTGTAGCATTGGGAAGGTCAACCACGAAGGAACTGTTTCAAGTGCTGAGGAGCAAGGGTGTCTCCCTGAGGACTAAGGTGTGCCTGACACAAGCCATGATATTTCCAAT
>NW_006927478.1:9159-9673 GCF_000298275.1 Orycteropus afer afer | reverse complement strand
TTATCTTCTGTGTCTGTGTTAATTGGTTTCCCTTTTCTTTGTTGAAGAGGGTCTGTGGAGTCTTTCTGCCTAGTCCACCATCTTGCTGGAACTCCTCTTTTGTCCTAAAATGTATTATTTTTGTGATATGTTGTTGGAGTCTATTGGCTAGGATTTTGTTGAAGATTTTTGCATCTATGTTCATGAGGGATATTGGTCTGTAGTTTTTCTTTTTTGTGATGGCTTTGCCTGGTTTTGGTATCAAGGTTGTGCTTGCTTCATAAAATGAGTTAGGAAGGATTCCATCATTTTCTGTGTTCTGGAGTAGTTTGAGTAAGATTGGGGTCAGTTCTCTGAACATTTGGTAGAATTCTCTGGTGAAACTGTCTGGGCCAGGACTTTTTTTTTTTTTTATTTTTTTGTTATTTTTTTTAATGACTTGTTCAATTTCTTCTTTTGTTACAGATCTGTTCAGCTTTTCCACCTCAGTCTGTGTTTGTTTAGGTAGGTAGCGTGTTTCTAGAAATCTGTCCAT
>NW_006927478.1:5088-6979 GCF_000298275.1 Orycteropus afer afer | reverse complement strand
ATTGGGTCCATAGAGATATATTATGGCTATATCTTCTTGTTCAATTGCTCCTTTAATCATTATGTAATGTCCTTCCTTGTCTCATATGGTGGTTTTTTTTTTTTTAATGCATTTTATTGAAATATAATTTATGTACAGTGAAATACACAAAACTAAAGTGACATGGGTCAATGCACATTTTTCTTTTTGCAGTGTTCCCTTCCCTCCCCTCCCACCCATGGCAACCAACAAAGAAAGTTTCCCTCCATATATAAATCTTTCCTTGACCTTCCACAACAACAAACTAATACTATATTTGTCCTTCTGTAATTGACTTATTTCACTCAGCATAATGTCCTCCAAGTTCATCCATATTGTGCGGTGTTTTGCAGACTTTACATTATTCTTTAGTGCTGCATAGCATTTCAGTATGTGTATGTACCATAGTTTGGTCATCCACTCTTCCGCTGATGGGCATGTAGGTTGTTTCCATCTTTTTGCTATTGTAAACAGTGCTGTGATGAATATGAGCATACATGTATCTGTTCCTATCCTGGCTCTCACTTCTCTAGGATATATACCTAGTAATGGGATTGCTGGGTCAAATGGTATCTCCAATTCCAACATTCTAAGGAATTGCCATATTGCTTTCCACAGTGGTTGTGTCACTTCACAGTCCCACCAGCAGTGTATGAGAGTCCCAATCCTTCCACATCCCCACCACCATTTGTTATTTTCTGTCTCATTGAACCTTGCCATCAGTGCTGCGGTGAGATGTATATCTCATTGTTGTTTTGATTTACATCTCTCTGTTGGCCAATGATTATGAGCATCTTTTCATGTATTATCTGACTACCTGAAAATCCTCCTTGGTGAAGTGTCTATTCATGTCTTCTGCCCATTTTTTCAATTGGATTGTTAATTCCTTTGGTGTTGCAACTTTGGAGTTTTCCATCAATCTTAGCGATAAGTCCCTTGCCAGCAAATATGAATTTGTTGCTGTCATTTTTGTCATGTGCTTTTTCATTGTGTTGATTTCTTGTGTTATATAATTTTCTATGCTGAGTTCATTTTGTTTATGAATCATGTTATCACTTCCTTCATTGCTATTGTTTTAGTATTTGTGAATATTTGTGCTGGTCCTCTTTTTTATTTTGATGTGAAGGTTTATCATTTTTCTTTGAGGTTACCTTGTGATTGATAGTTTTCTTCCCAAGTTTAGAACAGTCTGTTCTATCTTGTAGTTGTCTTGATTTTCCTACCATCTAGAAGTTCTGTAACAACACAGGTTTTTTTTCTCCCCCTCTTTTTGGTTTGTAGTTGTCCTCATTTGTCAGTTGATGTCTCTCATTCCCTGTTTACCATCTTGTAGGCTTATTTACTCTGGATACTTCCGTAGCTGGATTGATTTCTGGGTTATATCATCCTGTGTGTTAATGGTCAGTTGTTGTTGGCTGTTGTTGCTTCTTTCACCAAAGGGCTCCCTTTAGTATCTCTTGTAAGGTTGGTCTGATTTTAACAAATTCCCTTGATTTCTGCTTATCTGGAAATATCCTAATTTCACCATCATATTTGAGGGACAATTTTACTGGGTACATGATTCTTGGTTGGAAATTTTTCTCTTTGAGTGTTTTATATATACCATCCCACTGTCTTCTCGCCTGCATGGTTTCTGTTCAGAAATCTGAGCTTAGTTTTATTGGTTGCCCCTTGTAGGTAATTTTTTGCTTTTCCTGTGCTGCTCTCATGATTCTTTCTTTGTCTTTGGTTTTGGTGAGTTTGATCACGATTTGTCTTGGTGTTTTTCTTTTGGGGTCTACCCTGTTTGGGGTTCGTTGGGTTTCCTGAATGGATATATTCTCATCTTTCATCATATGAGGGAAGTTCTCCTCCAACAAATCTTGGACAATTT
>NW_006927478.1:1286-2713 GCF_000298275.1 Orycteropus afer afer | reverse complement strand
GGGGTTCATTGGACTTCCTGAATGGATATATTCTCATATTTCATCATATTTGGGAAGTTCTCTTCCAACAAATCTTTGACAATTTTCTCAGTGGTTTTATTTTTCTCTTCCTGTTCTGGAATTTTGATTACATGTACATTATTCCTTTTGATGGTATCCCACACTAATCTTAGGCTTTCTTCATTTTGTTTTGATCTTTTTTTCTGATTGATCCCTTTCCGGAGAAGTACTCAGATATTTGTCTTCAATCTCATTAATTCTGTCTTCCATTTGTTCAGCTCTACTCCTTTGCCTGTTCAATGTGTTATCTATCTCTGAAAATTTAGTATTAATCTTCTGGATTTCTGTCTGTAGATTTTGTATCATTTCTAATTTTGATTTATTTTGTCATTTTGTTCTTGTATTTTCTTCCAATACTGTTCTAAAGTTTTGTCTGTTTTCCTTAATTTTGTCAGTGTTTTCCTTGATCTGTGTCTCAGTCCATTGAAGGTACTTAAATATAATTCTTTATAATTCCTTGTCAGGAAGTTCCAATGCTGCTTCTTCCTCAGGGATGTGTTCTGGGTCTGTATCCTGCTCCCTTGTTTCTACTGCTTTATCTTGCTTTTTCATGTGGACTGTGATGGTCTGTTTTCTCTGAGACATTGTGAGTTTGTTGTATTTATACTTAATTTGTGATTGTCTGTTGGAGTTATTTACCCAAGATTTTCTTTTCTTTTTTGAATGTATCTGAGTAAGCAGGAGACTGTGGTCCTCTATTTGGTACTTGGCAGGACTTGTACACTCACCACCTGTCTCCTGGTGGGTATTATAGAGAATGAGAGTGGCTGCACAGGTTTCTGCTAACTGTGAAGAGCAGTCATGGGTGAGTCAGGTTCTTATTGGTGGTCGTGTACTGTTGACCAGTTAGTGCAGAAGGAAGTGGTGGCTCTCACTCAATAAGTGGAGCTGCAGGAGGTACAGGCCATCCCTCACTTCCACCTACCTTCTGTACTGGCAGGAATTCTATCCCAGTCTGTGTGCTCTGACTGGGTGTGTGGCTGGGTGTATGGGCATGGTTGCTGTCTCCCTCTCAGTTAGACAAAAAAAAAAATGGAAAAAACATAAAAAAAAGTAAAAGCAAGAGGACAAAACACACACACCACATAAACACACAGGAACAATCACCAAAAAGAGAAAAAAATAGAAAAGATATAAACAAGAGAAAATATTTAAAGAAATACTTTAAAAAGCCAAAATAAATATGAATAGAAAAAAAGGGGAAAAAACCACCACAATATCTGGGGAGTGAGGAATAAGAGAAAAGAGGTAGAATAAGAGAATAATGAAGAAAACAATGGGAAAATTGCAAAAAGAAAAACAAGGACTGGGGAGAAGCACAAGAAAGAAAAAAATGGGAACTCAGAACAGGGAAGAGAGAAGAAAAA
>NW_006927478.1:0-891 GCF_000298275.1 Orycteropus afer afer | reverse complement strand
CAAGGGGAATGTTGCACCTTTCCAGTCCTCAGTGTCTGGAATGTCCTTGCAGTCCCCAGCAAGTGGAGCCTATTCTCAGGTCCCTGGAATCTGAGAGAATGCTGTCACGCTAAAAATCCAAAGTGGTTGAACCACTTGTAAACATTCAAAATGGCTACACCTCTGGACAGCCAAAAGTCCACAGCTCAGCGCATCTCTCTCTTTGCTGCTTCCAGTCACCAGTGCAGTCATCTGTGCAGCCCCTGGCTAGTGAAGCTGATTTTTAGGTTAATTCTTAGGTCTTAACACCACTTGGCAATATTCAATCTGTCCATGTCGTCAGGATTGCTGACAGACTGCAGCTTCATATGTCTTCTTTTTTGGTGTTTCCATGAAGGTTCTTCTTCTTGGAGTTTAGTCCACTTCTGTATCCCTCCTTTCGAAGCTCAGGGCTCCAGGATTATGTTCTGTGTCTGTGTTAACTGGTTCCTCTTTTCTTTGTTGAAGAGAGTCTGTGCAGTCTGTCTGCCTATTCTGCCATCTTACAGGAACCTCTACATTATTCTGTAGGGTTGCATAGTATTCCATTGTGTGTATGTACTACAGTTTGTTTATCCATACCTTGGTTGATGGGCACATAGGTTGTTCTGATCTCTGCTATTGTGAATAGTGCTGCAATGAACATGTTTGGAAACATTCCTTCATGTATTTGTTGGCTGCCTGACTATCTTCTTTGGTAAAGTATCTGTTCATCTCTTCTGTCCATTTTTCAATTGGATTGTTTGTCTTTTTGATGTTGAGTTGTTGGAGTTTTCTATAAATTTGAGAGATAAATCCTTTGTCTGATATGTCATTGCCAAATATTTTTCCCCATTCTGTAGGCTCTCTTTTTACTCTTTTGGAGAAGTCTTT